>NC_039249.1:26713854-26988848 GCF_003368295.1 Carassius auratus | reverse complement strand
TTCTTCTTCTTCTTCTCTTCCGCCGCAAGCTATGGCAGCCCATAGAACCGATTGCGGGAAAGTTGTATAATTTGCACACTGATAGAGGACAGTCCCACCATTAACTATAGCAAATTGAAGTTCTCTAACTCCAACTCTCTAGCGCCACCATTGTCCAAACTTTCAATGTTTATATGCTAATAAACTTTTGAACCGTAAAGCCAGAAAATGGAAATTCTTTTTCCTCTGAATCCTTGGCTCAAGCCAAGTCGAATGATCCCGAAATTCAAAAATCGCAAAGGTTAGTTTTTTCGCTATTTTCAATTTTTCGAAACCTACTTTTTCGAACTCGTTCCTAGACGGTTAGTCCGATTTTCACGAAAATTGGCTCCGATCATCTTCAGACCATGATGCCAAAAAGTTATGGAATTCAAGTTTGATTCGTCCAACCGTTGTTGAATGACACGTGTACAAATTGACGAAAAAGCACGCAAAAAATACACGTGAGGCTATATTCTCGGCAAACGGTTTGCATATTTAGACCAAACTGGTGTGTGTTATAATAACCCTGACCTGAGACTACCTGCAGTGTTTCGACACAGCGCCACCTAGTGGTCAGGAGATATGAAAAATGCATATTTGGCTTATAACTTCTGAATGTTTGGCCAAAATCACACATCTTGTCTCTTTAGATTCAGTGAGTCATGTCGAGTCGAATGATATCCAATTCCTGCGTGTCGGCCATTTTTAGGCGTCGGCCATTTTGAATTATGTTTTAAAATGCTGTATTTTTGAACGCAGATCGTATCGATTCGCAAATAATTACAAAAATATTCGGCTCCATGCCCTGAAGGTACTCAAAAAGTTTGTGGCAGCGGCCACCTTGTGGCCAATAGTTATAATGAAATATCACATAAATGCTAATAACTTTGAATAAATTAGACTATTAAAATTAAAATGGTCTCGCTTTATTCTGTGGGTCATGCCGCGAGCATTGATAACCGAATAATGTGAAAATTGGCTTTACTTCCTGTCCGCCATTTTGCTTAATGTTGAAAACCTACTTTTTCGAACTCCTCCTAGACCGTTAGTCCGATTTTCACCAAATTTGACGTGAATCATCGTCAGACCATGCTGGCAAAAGTTATGGATTTCGTGTCGATATACGAAACGGTTGTCATTAACGCATCAACGAATTTGCTGGGAAAGGTGGCCAAAATGCATTTGAGGCTGTATCTCTGCAACGCTTTGACATATTTGCACCAAATTTTGTATGTTCATCGCCACCTCAGACTGACAATGCCACATAAATTTGGTAACAGCGCCACCTATTGGTCAAGAGTAATAAACCATTCATTAACCATGAATAATTTACACTTGTAAAAATGCTAATAACTTTTATTGCATTAGCCCATTAGAATGGAAACTGGGCTCAAATATTCCCTGGTTTATGCCGATAACATAGATACCAAATATACCATAGTAAGCTGAACTTCCGGTCCGCCATTTTGATTTATGTTGAAAACCTACTTTGTCGAACTCCTCATCAACCGTAGGTCTGATTTTCACCAAATTCGAATCAAATGATCTTCAGACTATGCTGACTCAAAGTTATGGCTTTTGAGTCGATAGACAAAACCGTTTTCGCATACCACATCGACGAATTTGAGGCACAATGAGAAAATGACACTTGAGGCTGTATCCCTGGAATGCTTTGGCATATTGACACCAAATTTTGTGTGTGTCATTGAAAAGTCACACAGAGTACACCAAATTGATTTTATAACAGTGCCACCTATTGGTCAAGCTTGATAAGCCAAGTAATCATGCTACTAGAGGTGGTATTTATAATTTTTTTTTGCCATTTCAATTACAATAATTCCAAAATTGCTGTTATTGCTCATTAATGAATTTGGTGTGATGCTTCATGCGATGCTTAGCTCCTACATTTGCCGTTGGAGTGCTTGGCCCCGTAATTGCTGCTTGCAGCTATATTTAGGGGCCAAGCACCGAAGGTGCGTAGGCACCTATTGTAATCGTTGGCGTTATTATTATTCTGCTTCTTCTTCTTCTTCTTCTTCTTCTTCTTCCGCCGCAAGTCTATGGCAGCCCATAGAACCGATTGCGGGAAAGTTGTATAATTTGGCACACTGATAGAGGACAGTCCCAACATTAACTATAGCAAATTTGAAGTCTCTATCTCCTACTCTCTAGCGCCACCACTTGTCCAAACTTTCAATGTTTGTATGCTAATAACTTTTGAACCGTAAGCCAGAAAATGGAAATTCTTTTTTCCTCTGAATCCTTGGCTCATGCCAAGTCGAATGAACCCCAAAATTCAAAAATCGCAAGGTTTAGTTTTTTCGCTATTTTTAATTATTCGAAAAACCTACTTTTCGAACTCGTCCTAGACGGTTAGTCTGATTGCCACGAAAATTGTCTCAGATCATCTTCAGACCATGCTGGCAAAAAGTTATGGAATTCAAGTTGATTCGTCCAACTGTTGTCGAATGAAACGTAAACAAATTTGACGAAAAGGACGCAAACATGCACGTGAGGCTATATCCCGGCAACGGTTTGTCATATTGAGACCAAACTTGGCGTGTGTTTATAACAAGCATGAACTGAGACTACCTGCAGTGTTTCGACACAGCGCCACCTAGTGGTCAGGAGATATGAAAAATGTTTGGTCTCAATATGACAAACCGTTGCCGGGATATAGCCTCACGTGCATGTTTGCGTCCTTTTCGTCAAATTTGTTTACGTTTCATTCGACAACAGTTGGACGAATCAACTTGAATTCCATAACTTTTTGCCAGCATGGTCTGAAGATGATCCGCCATTTTGATTTATGTTGAAAACATACTTTTTCGAACTCCTGATCAACCGTATGTCCGATTTTCACCAAATTCGAATCAAATGATCTTCAGGCTATACTGATTCAAAGTTATGGATTTTGAGTCGATAGACAAAACCGTTTTCGCATACCACATCGACGAATTTGAGGCACAATGAGAAAATGACACTTGAGGCTGTATCCCTGGAATGCTTTGGCATATTGACACCAAACTTTGTGTGTGTCATTGAAAAGACACACAGAGTACACCAAATTGATTTTATTACAGTGTCACCTATTGGTCAAGCTTGATAAACCAAGTAATCATGCTACTAGAGGTGGTATTGGTGTTTTTTTTTTTTTTGCCATTTCAAATACAATAATTCCACAATGCTTAGCTCCTACATTTGCCGTTGGAGTGCTTGGCCCCGTAATTGCTGCTTGCAGCTATATTTAGGGGCCAAGCACCGAAGGTGCGTAGGCACCTATTGTAATCGTTGGCGTTATTATTATTCTGCTTCTTCTTCTTCTTCTTCTTCTTCTTCTTCCGCCGCAAGTCTATGGCAGCCCATAGAACCGATTGCGGGAAAGTTGTATAATTTGGCACACTGATAGAGGACAGTCCCAACATTAACTATAGCAAATTTGAAGTCTCTATCTCCTACTCTCTAGCGCCACCACTTGTCCAAACTTTCAATGTTTGTATGCTAATAACTTTTGAACCGTAAGCCAGAAAATGGAAATTCTTTTTTCCTCTGAATCCTTGGCTCATGCCAAGTCGAATGAACCCCAAAATTCAAAAATCGCAAGGTTTAGTTTTTCGCTATTTTTAATTATTCGAAAAACCTACTTTTTCGAACTCGTCCTAGACGGTTAGTCTGATTGCCACGAAAATTGTCTCAGATCATCTTCAGACCATGCTGGCAAAAAGTTATGGAATTCAAGTTGATTCGTCCAACTGTTGTCGAATGAAACGTAAACAAATTTGACGAAAAGGACGCAAACATGCACGTGAGGCTATATCCCGGCAACGGTTTGTCATATTGAGACCAAACTTGGCGTGTGTTATAACAAGCATGAACTGAGACTACCTGCAGTGTTTCGACACAGCGCCACCTAGTGGTCAGGAGATATGAAAAATGCATATTTTGGCTTATAACTACTGAATGGTTTGGCCAAAAATCACACAACTGGTCTCTTTAGATTCAGTGAGTCATGTCGAGTCAAATGATATCCAATTTTCCTGTGTCGGCCATTTTAGGCGTCGGCCATTTTGAATTATGATTTAAAATGCTGTATTTTTTGAACGCAGCATCGTATCGTTTCGCAAATAATTACAAAAATATTCGGCTCCATGCCCTGAAGGTACTCAAAAAGTTTGGTGGCAGCGCCACCTTGTGGCCAATAGTTATAATGAAATATCACATAAATGCTAATAACTTTTGAATAAATTAGTCTATTAAAATTAAAATGGTCTCGCTATATTCTGTGGGTCATGCCGAGAGTATTGATACCAATAATGTGAAAATTGGCCTTACTTCCTGTCCGCCATTTTGCTTAATGTTGAAAACCTACTTTTTCGAACTCCTCCTAGACCGTTAGCCCAATTTTCACCAAATTTGACGTGCATCATCTTCAGACCATGCTGGCAAAAAGTTATGGATTTTGTGTCAATATACGTAACGGTTCTCATTTAGCGCATCAACGAATTTGCTGGAAGGGTGCCAAAATGCATTTGAGGCTGTATCTCTGCAACACTTTGACATATTTGCACCAAACTTGGAATGTGTCATCGCCACCTCACACTGACTATGCCACATAAATTTGGTAACAGCGCCACCTATTGGTCAAGAGTAATAAACCATTCATTAACCATGAGTAATTACACTTTTTAAAATGCTAATAACTTTTTATTGCATTAGCCTATTTGAACGAAGCTGGGCTCAAAATATTCCCTGGCTTATGCCGATAACATAGATACCAAATATACCACGGTAAGCTGAACTTCCGGTCCGCCATTTTGATTTATGTTGAAAACATACTTTTTCGAACTCCTGATCAACCGTATGTCCGATTTTCACCAAATTCGAATCAAATGATCTTCAGGCTATACTGATTCAAAGTTATGGATTTTGAGTCGATAGACAAAACCGTTTTCGCATACCACATCGACGAATTTGAGGCACAATGAGAAAATGACACTTGAGGCTGTATCCTTGGAATGCTTTGGCATATTGACACCAAACTTTGTGTGTGTCATTGAAAAGACACACAGAGTACACCAAATTGATTTTATAACAGTGTCACCTATTGGTCAAGCTTGATAAACCAAGTAATCATGCTACTAGAGGTGGTATTGGTGTTTTTTTTTTTTTTTGCCATTTCAAATACAATAATTCCAAAATTGCTGTTATTGCTCATTAATGTATTTGGTGTGATGCTTCATGCGATGCTTAGCTACTACATTTGCCGTTGGAGTGCTTGGCCCCGTAATTGCTGCTTGCAGCTATATTTAAAATTGTATTTATTACATTTTATTTATCCATTCATTCATTTTTACATTGATTAAATTGTTAATTCTTAAAAATGCTTAATACTTTTTACAAAAAATATTAAGCAGCAAAAACGTTTCAACAGTAGTGTATATTTGAATATTGTTGATCATAACAGCACTGAACGCCAAATATATTTTTATTGATTCACTGAAATGCATTGGAAAATAACTTATTTATTGAAGTTATACTAAAATACATTTTATAGAGTATTTATACATTACATGAATTAAACTGAGACATAATAGTGAGAATATTCAGTGTTTTTTTAAAAAAAAAATGTAATGTAGTTTCAACATTGACACTGACCTACCCCTCATACTGAGATGACATTAAGCAAAGCTCAACAATTACAGCAGACAGACTGCAGTATACTATCTACTCAACAGTTACCAAAATAAGAGTGAAATGAGAATCTGCTATTGTAGCACATTAACCAAAAATTGCAATGTATAGAATGATACTTCCCACCAAAATGTAGACATGTTCATGTATGACATTGATGCCATCTATTAGAAAACCCCATTTTCTGATTTGATCAGAAAACAAAAAGTAATGTAAAACTTAAGTGTGCTAAACTATAATACACCATTATTTTTGCAACAGTATAGACTTAATCAATAATATGTAACTAGATTTTGAGACAAAGACCTGTACACAGTAATAATTACTAAAATATAAACATGAAATATAAAGTCTGCCTACACAAATGGATTATAATCTGCAAGAGACAGTGAGACGCCAGTCATTTGCATAGACATGGAAATGGCATATCATCTGTTCCCGACACCAAAATAGAACTAGAATAAAATTGTGTGAGTTTGATGGCGTCTCAAATCAAGCCTCCTTCTTTACAGTTTGAGTCCAAGGTGAGATGTAATCAGGATATTGACCTCCCAGCATATTTCTCACATTTTTCCTTTTGCTCTGTAAAATGACAATAGAGCATTAATGAGAACACTGTTTGATATTGGCAGAGACAAAGTTCTTTAGGGTTTTTTTTTGGTGCGTGTTCTCACCCTGCAGGAGCAGTTCAACCTCCTCGTTGTTCTCCACAGCTACTGGCCTCAGGATCATGGCGAAGAAGATCGCCACAAATATCACCTGTCACCCATAACAGTTAGGAGGAGAAATCACACATGAGAGCTCAGTTGTTTCTCTATAGACATCAGTGCGATTAAACAGAGAGCAGACTGAGACTGTAAGTTCACCCAAAAACACAGAACACATTCTTCATTTAATAGTCAACATCACTCATTCGCGTCATTCTACACCTGTATGACTTCCAGAAAACAAACAAAAGGAGACATTTTGAAGATAGTTCAAGCTACTCTTCTTCAAGAAGTAATAGCATACCACTGTTAAAAAGAGATGCACTGAAATTTTGTGAATGTTCACTTGTAGTGTACTTAAAATCTTAAAATGACATCGAATAATAAAATCACAACGAATAATACATTTATTTTCTATAAAATTACACTTAAGTGTATTTAAAGATGACAGTTTCTTTACACCCTGCTCAAAAGTGCTCTTTAAAGTGCATTGTGTTTTAATAATATTCTGCTACATTTGAAAGATTTACACTTTTTAATGCGTTCACTAACATACTAAAAGACATGCAAAGTACTTGATTATAATTTTTAACTGTAGTATGTTATTCAACGTTACAACATTTAGAGGTTCATTCATATATTTTAAATGTATTAAATTCCAGCTTCGTCATTCACAAATAGTTTGTTAAGTGTAAATATTTTTCAACAGAAATTACATTAAAGTTTAGTTTGCCATTAATGCTTGCTTCGACACAACACATTTTGAAACTCTGACAGAGATTACGTTTTGACAAGTTTTTTTCACACAAAGCTAATTTATGGGTTCAGAGGGCTTGGATTGCACTTTTATGTTGCTATTTAACAATTTTTCTGTTCTCACTGTATGCTCACTGTATGGTATATGAACATTCTTTAGTGTTCCTTTTGTTTTTCAGGAGAGAATGAAAGACATTTGTCGTTTTTGGGTGAGCTATTCCTTAAAGTCTCTATACTTATCTGGAGAAGAAGACCCCACTGGTTCTTACCTTAAGGGGCTGCAAGATGAAGATGCTTTGGACCAGAGATAATGTAAGAGTGATCACCCACTGTATGGAAGACTCCCTTCCATACTGGAAGCCATAAAACAGGGTAAAGAAGGTGGATAAACCGCTAATGGCAAAAAGCAGGAACCAACCAACAAAGACAAACCACCAAGGCAACCACCAACCCTGCTTCTTCTGCTGTACTTGCACAACTGGTTGGCTGGAACAACAACGACAAAAACAAAATCTGTTTTAACAGAAGAAACAGGGTTCTTGTGCTTCTGCCAACAAGAACATCTGCTTATTGAATATTTAAAAGAACCAGCTCTAGCCACTAAACAGTTGTTGTGTTGAATTGATACTGATAGTGAATTACAGACTAGAAAATAAAAAGAATGTAAGATTATAAGGAATATGGAAGGACAAAGAAATCATAAAAGGTTTATTGTAAAAAATGAATAATGTTTTTAATACATGTACAGTGAGAGTATGTGCAGAGGTGACAGTCCTGACCTTTGAGGAGCGTGCTGGAGGGTAGCCATTTCAGCCTTCTTCAGCAGGACACCGACTGTCCCGCGTGCCTGCCGAAGCTCCTCGTTTAGGAAGAAGCCTTTTTCTCCCACATGCTCCAGCAGGTTAGAAATGTGGCTCAGTGAATAGAAGACAAAGCGACTACAGTACGACCAGTGAGGATCACCAACATTTTCCACTGAAAGAGAACACACAACAGAGCTATGATGAGTCTTCGTACAATCATTAAAAAAAATATATATATTTCTGATGAAGGATTACTTAAGGATTGAAGGATTCTTAAGTTGCTGGGGTATATTTGTAGCAATTATAGCCAAAAATACATTGTATGGGTCAAAATTACAGATTTTTCATTTATGCCAAAAATCATTAGGATATTAAGTAAATCATGCTCCAAGAAGATTTTTTTATTTTATTTATTACTGTAAATATATTAAAATGTAATGTTTGATTAGTAATATGCATTACTAAGATCTGTATTTGGACAAATTTAAAGGCGATTCTTTCATTATTTAGATTTTTTTTGCATCCTCAGATTCCAGGTTTTCAGATCTCGGCCAAATATTTTCTATCCTAACAAACCATACATCAATGGAAAGCTAATTTATTCAGCTTTCAGACTACTGGTATGTATAAATCTAAATTTTGAAAAATGGACCCTTACGACTAGTTCCAGGGTCACACACACACACACACACACACACACATATATTATATATATATATACATTCATATTTGGAAAAAAATAATAATAATAACAAAAGCACAACAAAATTGATAAAACATGAAAATAAAAATGGAGAATATAAAATAAAAACTAATTCAAAACGTGAATATAAGCTCTTATAGAATCACAATGATACTAAAATAACACTGATTTGTTTTGAGTACATGTGTCATTAATAAAAGACACTGACATAATGCTAAATATTAAGAACACATAGAAAAGAAAAAATACTGATCAAGCAACCTTGCATAATCTGAAGGACATCGTTCACTTTATTCAGGGCCCAGAAAAGATCGCCACTGGTCTCCGGCCGGATCTCTTTGGCAGCCAGCATGTTTTTCGGGCTTTTGCTCAGATGATTTAACAGGCCTATGGTTTCCTAAGAGTATAAGAACAGAACATTCACTTACAATAAATATAAGTGTGTATTATTGCAGAAAGCAATTATCATGCTTTGGAAATACTTCTGCAAGAACCTTTATGATAGAGTTCATAGAAACAGCATCAGCTGGTGTTGTTTTCTTGGAGGTGCCATCCTTCTCTTGGTTCAGGAGAATGCGTGGCTTGATATGTCTGAAGATAGTAATGATCAGGATGTTGATGGGGAACATGAAGAGGCCGCTCTCTATTGCCACCATGAACTCCTGCCATGTCAGTGCAAAAGAGCCTGTAATAACAAGAATATTTTGTGTACATTTATAAAAGTAAATACTATTATTAGGGCTAATTCACCCAAAATGAAAATTCTATTACTATGAAAGTCAATGGCTACAGCAGCTCTCAAGTAGTTACTTAAAAAACAGAAAAAGGAAATTCATGCAGGTTTAGGCAACTATCTCTTTAACTAATATTTTTTTTGCATTCTTAAAAAAAAAATTTATATGCAATAAGCAAATGAACAAAACATGCTCCCTCAAAGCATGACTCTCTCAAACATGACGCATTGCATTAAAATGCCCGAGTGGTGTTGAGAGTGTGGCGTCGCATTTGTGCATTACATAATTTTAGAAAATGAAAAATGCCACAGGGAAGTTTTCTGACCTATCTTTAGAAGGACAGGCGACTCTTTATCAACAGGAAGGTTCCAGAACATGATGTTAATGGCCATGGTGCAGAGCAGCAGAGACATGCAGCAGGCCACTCTCTGAACACGTGTGAAAGGACTGCGCCGTGGGGGGTCCACGACTGACACCCAGATGTGCTCATCCCGGAAGCCAGAAGATGTCCGGGTCTGGAAGATATTGCTGGGATGGGGGTTGGTTAAATTATTATCTAAAAGAACTTGCTGTTTTAAATGCATATAGAAAATATTGAACTGAATATAATAGTGATATTTTTTCATAAAACGAAAAGTAAGTTACATTTCAGATCAAAATGTTCTAAATCATCTAAATATAAATGAAGCCAAACAATAATGTCCCGAGTGTAATTTCTTGGTTACTACATCATTCCCATTCTGCCAATTATGCTATTTCATCATGTTGATGACCTTACTATTCAAACAGGTGTTCAAATGTTTGACTGTAGTGCAGGTATAGCTTTAATAATTAGATTGTAGAAGTCAAAGTTTTTACCCAAAGCTTGCAACTTCATTCATTTTAGCTGAGTTGAAGGTCCTCTTGCATATTTCACCTCTCAGCCAGGTGGAGCACAGAAAGTGTGTGACCTCCTGCGTCTGTAAATCCTGCACCAAGATTCTGTCCATGTACCTGATGGAACATTTTGAGATGTGAGACGTATGCAACCTCATTCATTCATATGCATGCTTCCTTCACCCATCACTTCATGGTTCAGGGGTGTCCAGTCCTGCTCCTGAGGGACAGTGTTATTCAACCTTCCCAAACACACTTGCTTAGATGTTTCTAGTAATGTTAAAGCCTTTGATTAGATGGTCCAGTTGTGTTTGATAAGGATTGACGCTACAGACTGACAGGATTGGACACCTCTGCCATACATTAAGGAAGAGTTTTGAAAGTGAAATTAGCATTTGGATCTTCTTTAATGAAATCAGAAATCATTCTTTGATCAAAAGCTAGTCTTACATTATCAGATAAAGAATAAGGAGAGTTTTCAAGATCTATCATGTGTCACAAACTATCATGTGACCTTATAGATTCATTACTCTTCTATATTTAAATGTGTTTATTTATTATGGACTTATTTAGTTTTATTTAAAAACACATTTTTATTCATGCACATGTTTGTGACTTTAATTGTGAAGATTTAAAAGGAATAATAAACAACACAAAATCCTCGCCCCATTTTAAAGTGTACTCTGTTTCTGCCTTGCTATGCAAAAATACGAAAAAGCATGCAAAAGCCGGGACAAGTAGACACTCACCAGTCAGGGCTTCCACCTGAGTTGTCATGTGATATGTCAATGCTCTGCAGTTCTCCAAGAGAGAAGGGCATACTGAGCAAAAACACATCCACCCCTCCCCTCTCAAACACTGGCTTCTCAGGGTCGGACAAATTGTAAAGTTCACTTTGCCCTTCTTGGAATTGGAGGGTCATCATAACCTGACGAAGACTCAAATTAAGCACCTTTTAAACATATCAAAGTTGAGAAGTGAAAACAAGCATTTAGACACAGTGTGTTTCACCTTGGCAGTGGTGCCAGCTCCTCTTCTGTGGCCTGTTTGCACATGCACAAGGTAGTTGTACATGGCACATGGATGGTTGTCCTCCAGCAGAGTCATCTTACGCTGTGGACACAGGTATTTTAAGGATATTTATAAAGGATATTAGTGTATCAATGGCAATGGATGCAGTGGAATCAATTTGCCATTGAAATTATATTATGCATCAACATATTTAGATAAAATCAAAACCGGGTAAAATTAAGAAATCAGTAGATGATTTGACCATTTAGTCTAATTTATTGTAGTTTGTCTTCAAGGATGATTTGTGACATAAGTAAAGCATACTGGTTTAATTTAAAGACTATGTGATGTGGTGACTGAAGAACAGACTTCACTTCAGAAGATCAAATGACCATTATATTTTACTTGGAAATGTACTTTTAAATAAAAGGGAAATGTGATTTTCCTTGTTAGCGCAATTAGGAAAAAGACATATCTTCACATTCTGGGTCCGGATTCAAAACATTCTTAAGAATAGCATTCACAACTACCATTTTCTTCTTCTTCTTCTTCTTTTTTTCAAAAATACTTAATGTTCTTATCGTTTTCCAAAGATAATATATTATTATTATTATTTTTATTATTTTTAAGAAACAACATATAAATAAATAATTGCTCTTGTGGTTATGAACATCTTTATCTTAAGGACATTTTTAACATTTAATTAAGAAGCAATTACATTTTTTGAATCTGGCCCCTTATGTCCAAAAATGGCTTCATCATTCCTTTTCCCACTGTTTTATCGTCCATTAGGTGAAAACTTTAAGTTTGGTCAGAGCACCTCTTTCCTTAACATGCCACACGAATGTGTTAAGTAGGGGAGTAAATGTTAGTATACTGTACCGTTCTGAGAGCTTTGCGGTCTGCATACCAGGCCCACATCAGAACCACCAGAAAGAGGGCAAAGAAGCAGCTGAGTAAAACCACCACTATATAGTTCTCATTTATTGTGGAAAACAAAGCTACTGTCTGAGACAAATCCACTTGGTTGGGCATCACGAAGAAGGAGCTCCCAAAGAATGTTGTGTGGTTGCACAAACAGTGAGTTAGGTTCGGCATTGTTTTGTGACCAACCTTTGGATAGAGATGATATCACAAACATCATAAAAAGACTGAATATTAAATGTACAATATTAAATGAGCAACTATTAAAGAGTTTTACCATGCAGCCCTCTCTACTCCAGGCTCCAAGGTTGGTATCCCAAAACAGGCACTTGGTTACAAAAACTGAGACGTTAAAGGTCAGCATGCCACTTTGTGATGAATAAGAAGTTGGTAATACTGCCACCTTCCAGGCCCCCTCAATTCCCTTTGTCATTTCAGGGGTGATCAGCCAGCGATAATTGTCTGTTGCACAAAAAGAAAAAGAAAATATATATAATCAATAAAAATTGCAAGGGAAAGGATAATCTCATGATGATAATCTTTATCTCTTACTAACAGTAGCAGCAGTCTCGAATAATGCATATGAACTTTTTATTTTCTTCATTTATTTTACCTTTGTAGGTTATATTAGTGCTTTGATTCAAATAGGTGGCGTTCGCCTCCTCTGGTGGGTGCAAGGTAACACTGAGGGTTACGTTTCGATTTGGCATTGCTGTAACAACCACAGTCACATTTGGGTCTGAGATGTTGAATGTCGAGGTGACAGCGAACCCTGCTTTCCAGGTTATATCTACAACTTTAGGCTGAGGGGCTTCAGGCCGAGGCAGATATATCTGTACAGAGAGAATCATCAGTAGCTACTTAATTAAATAAAAAATTGTAAAGCTCTCATCACACTGCTCATTGCTTCATAGCAGCTTCACCGAGAATACAAATTTCATAGTGCAAGTTAATTGCTTTTGTGTTCAATGTTCACATCTTTGAAATTGATGAAGTGAGCTCAATATGGTTCTCGAACTAATTTGTTTTCACCTCAATGTCCTCTGACAGATCTGAGAATTTGATTGGAGAGCTTCCATTCTGCAAAGAAAAGCTGCAAGTTGCTCCAGTGATGCTTTCGTTGGACTTGGTTTCCAATGGATTCTCTTTAAATTGGAAGAGCTGGAATGATAAAGTTTTTATCAGCTTCAAAGCATGATCATGACTGTGAAATGACTGGTCTATAATGGTCTGTTTTTGACAGAAGAGGGGTTAAAAATAATAAGACTGCTTGAAACCATGTCTCCCAGAAAGCATGTCTCTTTTGGAATAATGTTCACTGATGAATCAAGCACAATAAGACCAGGAATATGTACTATATTAAGAAAGTAAATGGAATTGATTTAGTTTTTAGATTGACTACTGTAACAAATTTGAATATTTACATTTTGAAAATAAATATGTAGCTGATTTTATGACTTTGGACTTTGATGTTAGCAAACCTGCACATTGACATTCCCAGATGGCAGCTGTCCAGTCATTGCACTAAGGGATGGCAGCTGGCAATATCCTCCATCTGCTGAGCCAATGGCTTTTCCACCCAGAGTGCTTGAATCTTGCCTTTGGAGACACAGCTATACATTAAATACAAGCCATTGCATATGATAATATCGGCCAGTAATAATTCAACTAATAATGACCTTGTGACATAAAGAGTGCCTGTTGGAAGTTCCCTGACAAGGTTACCGTTAACAGGGAGAGCATAGGCGTAAATGTGGCTGGCAAGAGTGATGAGTTCCTCAAGCTGTTCAGAAAAATAAATCAATTTTCAGAGTTGAAAAGCTATAACAGTGTAAAGCATTTGTCTAGACATAATCAGTCCCAAAATCATTTATCCATTGATGACTTGACTTACATCATCCATGTTGTCAGGTTCACACTCTTGCGTGTACAAAAGAATGGCCGCAGTGCTGTTCATAATTTCTGCAAGCTGGTCTGGACTCACTGTAGCACTCGTTTGGAGGTGATCGTATATGTTTTGCAGGTATGTGATCTATTCGATAAAGAAGTAATAGAGAACAATTTACTCATATTCTGATTTTATGGTGTTCCTAGGTCAACATATTTTGTAGTAAAACCAGATTCTGCAACAAAACAAGCTACATCGATACACCAATGAAAATGATTTCTATACTATTATTGAATATTTGAAAGGCCCATTACAAATCTGCTAAGCTAGACCAACAGAAAATTTTTTATAAATACTTCAGCCTGATTATTAATTATTATATGCAATTATGTAATGTATTACTAATTAATTTTGTATAATATAATGCATGAATCACCTTATCTTCTTTTGACAGTACTTCTGTTGTAGTCTCCAAATTAGTCAACATTGTTTTGGCATTCTGCAAGATTGACAAGAAGGGTTAAAAGGATCACGAGTTCATGAATTGTTGTAGAGATTTTAATTTACTCTGTATGCCAACTCTTTTAAACTCTTCTTACCTCCATTTTTTAATTCAATGATATTATTCAATGATATTCATGATATTCAATGATTGCATTGCGCATTGCGCTATCAAGTAAAAGGTTGGAGGTTCGATTGCCCGGCAACACATGATAGGTAAAAATTGATAGCCTGAATGCACTGTAAGTTGCTTTGGATAAAAGCGTCTGCTAAATGCATAAATTTAATTTTAATTTAATTTATTCACAGAGCTTTTGATTAGAAGTAGTTAACTTCTTTACAGTAAACCAGTTCAAATGAAAGACATTCATTATGGTACATAACATGGTCTTGTATATCAGTAATTTCTACAACAAAATTGATCTTTGTTCTTTTAGCATTTTCATACCCTTATCCCAAACTCTACCTTTCCTTTTCCCCATTTTCCAAGGCCTGCTGTTCTGATAAGGCCACTTTACAGAAATAAATCATAGGACTAAATTCTTTTACTGAAAAAGCTCACCAACCTGTATAAGCTGAGCAGTGTTTCCTACAGTGTTTCCCAGTGCCATCAATACGTCAGTAAGACCTCTGCGGCTCCTTTTGTTTGCTTTACTTGATGTCAGATGTGTGTTTAAAACTGTAATGGCATAACTACATTACATTCTGTTCCATATTTAAAAGAAATCATGTAGTAAGCGATCTCATTTCTGTGTTCAAGTTCAGTTATTCTGATTCACATCATCAAACAATGTTGTTTTATGTAATGTTTGTGTTGTTGAGGAGAGGTGATTTGTTTCTGTACCTCGCGTGCAGAGGGAGCTAAAGCTCATGCTGCAGTCGGGTGTGGTCACCAGCTGAAATGAATCTTTGACCATATAGGTGCAATCTAAGTGATCTTTACTGACATTGTCATCATGTTTAACAGGGGAATATGAGACAGGTTCCAATCCTGTAAACACACACAAACTTATATAAAAAAATCTCCATGAAAGATATAGTGTCAGTTATTTCATTGCCATGAACTCTTAAGTTCTTTAGTCGCTCTTTACACCTCCTTAGGATCAGCAAAGTATATTTGTATAGAAATCTTGAGTTGTATGACTACATGGTTCTTTGGAGATTAAAGCTATTTTTGAGATTACATAATATGTTCTTCAAATAATAACATTGACTTCTGTTTTCATATAGCATCAGGCCTTATTGGCACTAATTGAACCTTTATTTTTTAGGCAAAGCAGTATGTTATGAACAGAATGATACCTGCTAAAATACGCCACTAACATCTGCCTAATCAAATTTCTTCGTACAAACTCCAGGAAGTGATTGGAATACCAAACTTGTCACACTTTAGTTTGGTTCTCACTATTAATTAACTATTAACTTTTCAATAAACTCAGAATTAGCTGTTCAGTTTAGATATGGGACAGATATGTAAAAAACATGGCCATGCAGAATAAGTGTTTTATAAGTAATAAATATAAATGCTAATAATAACTAGTGAGAATTGGTCCCTAAACTAAAGCGTATGCCAAAACTTAAATCAAAAGTTCTCATGAGACAAGATGCTTTTTACATTTAAAACCATCTATCAGCACTTTCTATTATAGGCACAGGTTTGAAATTCCTTGTTATATACAAGGGCAAAGAAGTATAGACAACCTACAGATAGAAAACTGTGAAGTTTACTCACGACTGATGGAATTTTTATGGATCATCTTCTGACTGACCCACCACGGTCCTGTTTCTGTGGACTCGGTTTGTATGAGTTCCTTAATCTCAGCATTCAAGTCACTCAGAAGATGTCCCCCTTGTTTTTCACAGCTCTCATGGGCTTCAGCCCACGGCATGGGTTCCTGAACAAACTCATACGCTATTCCCCCATGAATTTTCAGAATTCTCCTGCCATAATCTTTCTCATATCCACTTTCTTCTGATTCATCATTACAAGTTGTAAGCGGCATCAAAAAAATTGATATCCAACAATAAACAAGCACTTGCTTTGAGAAAGCCATGACTGATAATGCAACCTTCAGTCTAGGAAAGTTTGTGTGGACTAAAAAACAGGGAGCCTACGTACATCTTAGGCAAATCTGAAATCTCACTTTGTGAAAACAATGAATGTGAACTAACTTGATTAGGGAAATGGGGGCAGGCACTCAAATACATGCAAAATCTGACTTTAAACCAAGACTCTCCATTCCAAAAGCGTCCAATACAGTGTTGTCCATGATCACAGATTTGAGAAATAAAGACATTTTGATTTTAAGTCACATTATAATGTGCAGTGATTATGGAAAAGAGTTTTTTTTTGTCATTGTCTGTATCACTAATTGCCTAACACTGTATAACAGAAAAATAAGGAAAAGCACACTGTAAAAGTATAGGCCTAGGCCTACTTTGGCAATAATGATGGTTATTCCATGGAATTTCTGTAGAACAAAATAAAAAGTTATGGAAGTTCTGTCTTGACCTTAAACATGCAACATTTTCATACATCGAAAAATATATAATTTTAGTACTAAATGTAAGTAATAAAATTATTTGTTAAAAATATTAGAATTGTAGCCTATATGTCTCCTTTTCCCCCAGAGTGGAACACACACTGTGCTTAAAATTGTCAAAATTAACATTGTTAAATGTTATTCCAGTAATTCTACATAATGAACTGTTTATATCACACTTTTAGCTATGTTATATAACACGTTTCGCTCTCAGGGGCTCGCCTCTTCTTTATTCTCGCGAGTTTTCGTTCAGGAAGTGAACAGCGAGGCGCTGCGAACACGAGGTTTGGATGTTAAACAACACTCATGGCGGGACGACTGAAGGTGAATAAAGCAATGCATCGCTGTTCTTTGATAAAGTTTTCTGTCTTTTAAAGTGTCGCCGGATCAAGCAGTGCACGCTTTTACAGATACACAAGTGGCAGTTTTTGTTGTTTTTGAATCAGCCCTCGATTTTCCCAGTTTGTGTGTAAAGTTATATAAAATCACAGTAAGACCTCTGCAATCCCTGAAATCAGGAGAAAAGCCTCAGGTTTTTTTTGACTGCAATGTTAACTTAAATGCATTAGAAGAAAGAAAAGATAATATATTTTTTGACATTAAAATTTACAAAATATATGGTGACATTCAGTACTATGGTATTTCATGGGATTATATCACCATATATCGTCCATATAGAGCGGACCTAAGATTTTATTTTTAAAGGTTTTATGTTGGCAAGACCGTTTTCAAATCTCGTTTTAGTGGATATTTACATAGCCTATAATATATGCACATTTCTTTGATGAGTCTACATATTCCGTTTTGAGATTGAGTGCATGTTTAGAGTGTGTGCTTGGGTTTGTTTCTTTTAAAACGGGGCACTATCTTTTTGATGACACTGTAGAACAAAAGTGTGGTCTCTTGTTGCTAAAATATCCTCTCTTGATCTTTGCAGAAACAAGCGAAAGATGCCTTAAAGATCATAGGATGTGGCAGTGCCCTGTTCCTGGGATACCTCACAGCCTCCGGGGACGAGCGTTTCTATGCCAGTGCTCTCATGCCTGTGCTGCAGAGGATTGTGGGAGCAGAGACGGCTCATGTCATGGCTGTTCGGGTGATTGGTCTTGGACTTGTGCCTTACAACAACTACAAGGACCCAGCCTCGCTGGTCAGTGTGTTAAATATTTGTGATAAATTGCTATCACAGATTGATAATGCATTTTCATAATTATTAACATAATAAATCTAGAGTTTTTTTAGATTTGCATTTTTTCATATTTTAAAAGGGATAGTTCACCCAAAAATGAAAATGCTCTCATTAATTACTCGCCCTCATGTTGTTCCAGGCCTGTAAGACATTTCGCTCATCTTCGGAACACAAATTAAGATTTGCACTTGATGCTGCTGGTGTAGAAACTGTATGTGCTAAGCCTTGTTTATGTGCAGAGGAATGCACACGCAAGCATCGTGATACTCTCTATCATGGTACCCTAGGGTTACGTGAAGGAGAAGAATTGTTGAATCACGTTTTTTTGTTTTTCTCGCACAAAAATTATTTTTGCAGCTTCGCATGAGTGTTTCTTTTTACCAATGTAATCAATCTCTTTTGTACAGTCGTCATTTTTTTCATTCTTAAATTCTCCTCCAAGTCTTTAGGCTTTGTGCTGGCTAGTCATGTTCTTTAAAATGTCACTGTGTGCTGTAAAATTTGCGAGTAAGCATTAAGATATATTTTTGCTGTAATTATGGCATGGTTGTCCATGTACTTGGCTATGTAGTGTATGAACATAATATTGGCCACTCTAGAAAGTGGTAAATGTAACTGAGTAACCTTTATCGGTTTCTCATTGTTAGCTACTCAGGAAATATTTTGTTTTTTGAAATTTCAAGGGAAAAGTTTTTCATATTTATTTCCTTCAGGAAGTGCATGTGATGGGTCAAAAGTTCCAGAACCCAGTTGGGTTAGCAGCAGGCTTTGACAAGCATGGTGAGGCAGTGGATGGCCTCTATAAACTGGGCTTTGGTTTCGTGGAGGTGGGAACTGTAACCCCAAAGGCGCAGGATGGCAACCCAAAGCCACGTGTATTTAGACTGGAGTCAGACCAAGCCGTCATTAACAGGTATGGGTACATTTCTGCTAAAAAGACAAACCTACTGTTATAGTTCTTTATCAATGCTGTCATGAATTCACACACTGTGCGATGTAATTAAAAGACTGGAAACAGAAGATCCCTTTTTTTGTTCAGCATAATAATGACTAAACACATTCTCCCAAGGTGAAAACCCTTCTGTGGAGAAGTATGTCACCCAACTCGAACACTCTAGTCTTAAGCAAATGTAGGGGATTTTGCAGAGGCATTTTGCAAAGGCAGATTTATGTTTTTAAACTTGCTATAAGTTTTTGAATATTTCTGAAACTTCACTACACACTGATACATGTGCTTTTTCATTAATATTCAGTGAAAGTTAATTTTTTTTTCCAAATGGAAAATATTTGAAAAAGTATATTGAATATGCTTGAACTTGATCTGAATTTCTGGCTGGACAAGTTTTTCAAGTGAATAATGAAAATAATGTCTTTGGTGTGTTAAACTGTTAACATTAAACAATAAAAAATATAATTGATATCAGTCGCACACCAATACCGTCAGCCAGTATTGTGTACAGATTCTTCACAGACATTCAAACAAGGGTGGAGTCCCTCCGGATGGAGGAAATGAGTGGCGTTTATCCATGTTGCAGGTTTTGAATGCCAAATGCTGCCTTGCCATTTGAAAGTTGAAGTTTGGATTCAAGCTTTTTCAAGCTTGTGATTTGAACAAACCCTAACCTACATATTAAACTGTAGCATCATTACTTTTAATGCCACAGATGTGAGCAATAGCTTCAGTTGTGATATTTTAAAAAGCTATTGTAAAAAGACACATAAACCTAAAATGATGGAGGGGTCTTTTGACTTTATTCAAAAAGCAACTATCCAGAAAACCTTAATGACTCTTCAGAGAATGTAAATAATATAATATATATCTTTTACATCTTATTCACTTACCTGGTACTTAATACCTGATACATGAATGCTGTAGTATTAAATTTTTTTTTCTTTCATGACTATCAAATTCCGGTGTGATGGAATTTACATGATACTGCATTGAATACATGATACTGCTATCCTGGTGTGACCACAAACCATGGCAGTAACATGGTACTTTTGTAAATGTAAAATACTTTTGTTTTGTATAATGCAAATATTTCACCAATCTTTCATTTATTATACTTTTCCTGTGGTTTGTGTATTTCAGATATGGGTTCAATAGTTGTGGCCTTTCTGCAGTGCAAGAAAGGTTGAAAGCCAGAAAGAATATCCAGTCAGAACTTACAAAAGGTAAATAATAATCACCATTTCCTTTTAGTTGCATTTAATTTGAAGGCAGCAGGTTTATGTGGGGTATTAGGGATTCCATTAGATTTTTTACTTTCTTTTTCACAAGACCTTAAACATATATCTTTACGTAACATAATTTCCCTTAATGCCTTGGAAATAACAAATGCATTCTGTACTTTTTCCTACTTATTTGAATACATCTGTTAAGTCGTGCCAGCAAAAGTCCTACTGCCCTGTAACAGCATAAATTTCGAATATCAGCAGGTAAACCTCTTGGCATCAATCTGGGGAAGAACAAGCTTTCTACAGATGCGGTGTCAGATTATGTGGAGGGAGTGCGGACACTGGGCCCTCTCGCTGACTACCTAGTAGTCAATGTTAGCAGCCCCAACACTCCTGGCCTTAGAAACCTACAGGGCAAGGAAGAACTGCGCCACCTTCTGGACAAGGTAATTCATCATTTCAGTGATGAAGGCATTTATAAAGTATATCACTTTTCAATTAATTATTCAATATTATATCTGTTAATTCAATACAGATACAGCGCTGATAGGTTTTCAATAGTGATTATTTCTTAAATGGTAAATCTAGATTTTGTATAAAAGTGAAAATGTTTTGCTGTTTTGTCAGATACAGGTTACATCTTGCATTTAAAACAAATGAATCACCAAAATGAGTTGTTGCTTTGTCCTGCGTGTTAGTCAGCTTTATATATGTTAATTTTCCCCACTCTATCATTTGGTGTTGGTGGTTATTTAGGTGCTTAAAGAGAGGGATTCCTTGCGGAGTGAGAACCGACTGCCTGTTCTGGTGAAGATTGCTCCAGATCTTTCTACACAGGACAAGAAAGACATTGCTGAGGTCATCATGGAGGTCAGTCTTGCTCTTCACAGGATGAAATTTTGTGCCCAATTCATTTAGAAGATGGGAACGTCTTTGTATGTTTTTCAGGTCGGTGTTGATGGTTTAATGGTTTCCAACACCACTGTTTCCAGGCCAGACTCTCTAAAAGACCCAAATAAACATGAAATAGGGGGCCTCAGTGGTCAACCTCTGAAAGAGCTGTCCACTCAAACAGTGCGAGAGATGTACACATTGACACAAGGTACCCTTAAATGTTTTTTGTCTTTATTTTAGTTTGTAGTTGGAATTTGGACTGATAGATTGAAATGTACAAAGTGGATTTGGTTAATAAAGAAATAAGCTTTTGTGTGAGTTTGTAGGGAAGTTACCCATTGTTGGAGTGGGTGGCGTGGCCAGCGGACAGGATGCCCTAGATAAGATTCGTGCAGGAGCTTCTCTGGTCCAGCTCTACACGGCTCTAATATACCAGGGTCCGCCTGTAGTCAAAAAGATCAAAAGAGAACTGGATGATCTACTAAAGTGAGTATACCAGTGTTTTGTTTTTGGAAACACATTTAAAAGTATTAAACATTTGTTCCTGTTTGGTTTCCTTTTTTTAGAGCACAAGGGTTTACATGTGTAGCAGAGGCAGTAGGTGCTGATCATAGAGCGACAAAGACAAAGAAAGCTGCCACAAAACCACAGACCTAAAAGCCAGGCTCACACACTGGATGTAATGTTGTCAGAGACTTTGGCTGCTCATAATGCTTAACATTCTGCATTTACTGTTCCACATTGGTCTCATTCCACTTTTTCTTTTAAGCACAGTTTTGGAGTCATTTATGCTATGGTGACATGACTCATGCCTTCCTGGTGTTGTAAATGAATTCTTGGTATAATGTAAACATGAGTGGTACAACATATCTGATATTTTATTCAAGAAGTTCAAGAACTATATGAATTTGAATAAATGTTGTGCACTGCTTAAGATTTGTATATAAAAATATAATGCATTTGATTTCATTGCATTTCAGAAATTTTGATGACCATGATTTCCACAGGATGAGTTTTATATTGTTTTTATCTCTAAACCTTGACTAAATCCATGACATAAACTCCCAACCTCACTCAGTTTCTGTGAAGTACCATTAGATTTAACTAACTTTTCTCAATCTTTTTGACTTTAAATTTAAAATATTGATAAACCTACAGTAGGTAGGTATCAGAGTAAGACGATTGGAAGCATAGCATTATGGTGTACTTATAATTTCAATTAAAGCAAATGTTGTATGTGCTACACCTGTCAGACAGACCAAGATAAATCCTATACTCTGTCGTAGCCCATTGGAAAGGGCATTACAATTTGCTTTAAGCAAAGTGATACCAGTACACCCTTGGAGGGCAAGTGACTTTGACCAAATGACAATGCAATAAAAATGGCACACTACTCTTAATGTTTATATAATGTAGTATAGTAGTACACATGAAAAATTTTCTGTTTGCATTCATTAACAGGATGACTACAAGCATTTGTCTGAATGTGCTTCATAATATAAATGTCAACAACTTTCATGTTATTACATACAGTTTCTGTATGTCCTGGCAGCTGATATTCTTGACATCTCCTTAGATTCAGTCTGTATATAATATAGTAAATGTTAAGTTTTTAAAGCAGTGTACATGAAAAATCAGTGTGTCCTGTAAAAGACATCAGGACTATATGAAGAACATTTTGCTGCAGCATGACCTGAAGGCCTTGAAATGCACAGAGGGAGCTGTATCAGAACTCATGACATCTGTCCATGTACTGAAGCACAGTTGGGTTATGCAAGACTAGCTAGGTTACCACAGATGTAAGCTTGGAATGGCCAAGTTTAAATCCAGATTTAAATGTGTGGCAGGGCCTGAAATTAGCAGTTCACATTCGAAAGCTTACTAACCATTGAGGAATGGAGTGGAACAAAATATTTTGGAAACCATTGTGTGTTGGCAATTGGATGCAGCTATGATGTAACCAGTTTTTGGCTTTATTGAGGGGGCAATCATTTTTTTCACATAGATCAAAGATCAATTCAAATATCTCTCTCAGTCCCATGAAATAAAACTATATGATACATGTTTTTAGTACTTTAAATTGTAAATTACTAAATCTTAAGAAGCTGGAGCCAAAGCTGTATGGAAACAAGGCCATAAAATTGGCAGTGCTTAAATGTTACACCTTGCAAATACACACTGCTACTACAGTGCATGTGCAGCTAAACAAATCACTATTACCTTTACCTCATGGAAACAACCAAATCCATTTTTTTTATCCTTGTTTGGATAGGTGTGTTCCCTCTGTTGTGTTAACATTTCCAAATCAACCTGGCCAATCACTGTTTGTAACAATATTTGACAACAATCTAGAAATGCCCATAACTCATCTTCAGAAACACTAAATCCATGTCAAGTGTTCAGACTGTAACCAGCCTATTTCTGACTTGATTATCTTCTTTCTGTTAGTTGTGAACACCTCTCACAAATTAGTGTGTCAAGTAAAGAAAATTGAACTTGAAACTCCTCAAAATGACTCCAAATACTGTCCTGTTGCTATACGAGTTATATGCGGTTTGTTACCCCTTCTCAACATTAACCAGACGTGTGTGTGATATCTGAAGGCATTTGGTGGGTTCCACAAATTATATTTATATTAAATATTTAAAGAAATGGCTCTACCAAAATGTGCAGTTTTGTCCAAATTTACTCAACCTTATGTTGCTTACTTTTTCTCACTCTCATACACAAATAAATATGCAAAGCTTGTATACAAAACGTCTTAGCCACTACTAGTAAAATAAGTGTGAAAATGATTTAATATATTTAAAAAAGTTATTTTCAATTATTTTATTCACTGATTATTGTTACCTCTTTAGTATGCTGTATCAGCACCACATTATGTGTGATTTAAGTGATTTTATGTGTCAGACTTTTTTTTTTTTTAAGAATAAATGTAATATTTATGCTCAGATTGGTGAGCATAAATATTACACAACATTTCTGTCATCTCAAAGTTCAGCAGGTGCATTAGGGGTATTTTCAGGAAAAGGTGCATTTTGTAGCTGGATTTAGAAAAGAAAAATAATCTGAGGTTACTTCTAAACATTTAGGAAGATTAGTATGATGTACTAAATGTGCCATGATGGCTTTGTCACATGACCTGTGACATCAGTTGCATTGCTTTACTGCCATTCTCAACTCTTCTCTCAAAGCTTCATGGGATAGCCAAGTTTCCATTGCATTTACATTTCGTCAGGAGATAGTAGGCCATTTGTGTTCTTATCACAGACCGTTTTGAATCAATTCTATGAATTTAGACATACTAACTTTTGTACCTTTTTTTCACTGTATAGTATATTGAGGGGGTATATTCAGATACCTTTCTAAATTAACAAAGTGGTTCAAAATTTTGCTAATATGAGGTGTTATTTCACATTAGAGGCTCAATTCACTTTCTCAAATAAAGTGGCTTAAAGCTGGAAGGCACTTAACTGGAAATTACTCATGTTTTTAGACATTTGTTAACATTTGTATTTATAGATCCACCATGACAAAATAGATAACTCATGACGACATCATTCTTCCATGGCCTCTGCTGTCAGGTTCTTTGATAAGTGCAACTAAACTTCAGAGAAATAAGAGAGTGACCGGACATGTTACCTAGGTCTGAGTTATTCATTGGGCCTGTACTTTGCCAGAGGCACTGCGTTGGCCTGCTCTCTCATGGGTGAAATGTGTGATGCACATGGACCTGGACCTGCTAGACTATATGACACAAAGCACAGAGTCCACAAACAGGTCTGAGGGGGTCAAAGGAAAGATGGAAGCCCGAGGTTTCAAACAACTCCCCATTATATGATTTATTAAGGCTTTAAAAACAAAGTCCGTGTCAACTCCATTCTTTCTGTAAAGCTAGATGAATGAACTGAAACACAGGGATGCATTCTAGATGTACTGTCTAGATACTATTTATCACTATTTTACAATAAAGACTTCATTTTTATGCATTCTACATTGTTTCTGCTCCATATCACTTTTTTTCTTTTTTAAGAATAGGAAAATTCCATATTAAAGAATTTACATACAGGTAATCTTTTATTGCATTTTTTAAAGGAATATTTGCATAAGTGTCACAATGAGAGCCAGCAACTTTTATGGGGATACAGAGCACAGTTTCTGCCTCAGATGGCATTTGTTGATCCTGAAGAGGTACAACCTTTAGGGCATGACAGTCATGAATTTAACAACTGTCACAATTCCCATTTCCCTCTGGCATACACATGATCTCACATGGAAGAGTAACACAGAAGATAAAACATAGGACCACAACAATTATCCATATGACTTGTGCTCTACATTTCGTGTCTTCTGGAGCCATTTTATATTTTTGTCATGAACGTGCAAATGTAAACCATATATTTCGCAAACTTCATCTGGCATGATTCATGTCCTAATTCAAAACTCAGTGCTAGGCATTATGTTTTCGCCAGAAAGAGTTGGGACGTGCTTTGATCTCACTGCCATGGGGTGGCTACATATTTTCTTTAAAGTCTATATGACTTTCTGATCTGCAGATATGATCCAATTCCTTGTCATAGAATGTTTCACCAATCATTCAGATGTTGGATGATTTTACACCACTGTTATGGGTCTACAGTAAAGTTGGATTCTGAAATGTATATGACAGAAGAAGAACTGGTTATAATTTAATTATGTAATTAAATATGGTACATTTAAGTACTGAGTAATTAACAACTTGTACTTGCTGTAAGGTTAGGAATAGGGTTTTAGAGCAGTCTAATTACCCAAAATATCTCAAACATCCTTGTATGGCAATAGTGGTGTGTTATTTCACACAGGGAAGGATATTTTCTTCTTAAAAATCATTTATATATATATATATATATCTAGAGAGAGAGAGTGAGTGTCATTTAATAGCTGACATTCTGGCTGTTTGTCACTAAGGTCACATGGTGGCCCTGAAGTTCTGTAAAGCTGGCAGGAACATGATTTAGGCTCTTATGTGTGTTTACACCCTCCCAACTACAAATATGTAAATCAGTTCATTGGAAAGACTGCTGTTGGCAAGGAGACGGCGAAGGACAGTGTGAGATGCAGCCAGAAGAGCTTTAAAAATAGAGCGTTTTTCCCCTTGCTTTACCTTTTTTGGCCTAGATTACATGGAGATATATTATGTCAAAATAATTATGCACAAACTACCTTTGGCCTTGGATTTTTTTTCTTCTATTTTTAGTCACAGTGGTAATTTCATAAATGTAATGTCATTGTTTGTGGGGTTAAAGTCACCCACTCACACACATACACTTTTTGGTTGAGACGATTTTTTTCAGGGGTGCAAAAATAAACTTCTTGAGTCAGATTCCTTTTTCTGGAAACTAAGAGGGCAGGATTCAAAGTGTTTTATATTCATTAAAAATTCATTTTCAGGCAAAAGGGTGGTATAAAGTCTGCTGTGCTATTTTTGTGAAGGACGACTCATGCTGGATTCAGGTGAAACATGTCAGGTTTATATTTGACCCAAACATCAAAATCAAAAACATGCAATATGCTTAAATAAATCACATTATATATATATATATACTTTTATAGTATCTATACTGTGCTAGTTATCTGTTGTTGTTTTTTTTTCACAAAATGGGGCTACTTTCAAACTGTTGCGGCAGACTGATAACGCCAGGCTCCACAGCTCAGGCCAGCAATTCCAGATTATTCCTCTTGCTTTCTCAGTGGAATTGCTCAAGGAGCTGTCAATAGCAGCTCTGGGAACCACGTCTGATTCCTTCAGAGTGGTGGCCACCAGGAGGACCGAACACTCAAGTGCCCTGACCCGTTTGACAACCTGAGGGAGCAGTGCAAGGCATACAGGCTAGTGCAGAGCCATTCATGGGCTAGAGCATCTCGCTCCTTTGAGAAATATGTTGAGCAGTGAAAGTGGTCTTCTGAGGGGAAGAGGTCCTCCTTCCCGAAGACAGACCAAATTATCTTTATTATCCTGGAGTTGCATCGCCCTGGGATAGCAAGGGAGCATGACCTAACACCACCTTTGTGATTTATAAAGGTTACCACGTTCATGTTGTCTGAACGGACCAGGACATGGTGGCATTTGGTAGGAAGGGATTTAGGGCTGGAAAAAGACGCCATAATCTCTAGGCAGTTGATGTGCGGTCATTGCTCCAGAGTGGACCACAGTGCTCCCCAACCCAGGGGCGCAGATGGGAATTTTAAACTGGGGGGGACCAAGTTCCAATCCTTGAGTTTCTCTCCACCGATGGAAAGCTGCTCCTACCTCTTGCCTGATTGTAAACCCTCTTTTTTATCAATCTGTAGTTGATCTTCTAATATGCTAATTTTGAATAAAAGCGTCTGCTAAATGACTAAAAGTAAATGTAATGTAATATGCGTCCTGTGCACTCAAAGTGAGCGCTCTCTTCTCGCTATCAGGACAAGAGATGCCCCCCTGTTTTGGGACTCGGTCAAACACTGGGGTCAAAAGCGTGTTTCAAAAATTGTTTAGTACACATTTAAGGAGCGGCGGGCCAGGTCACTTCTACTTAGACTAATGTACATAGCGGACACTCAGATTAATCTTCTGCCTATAGAGCCTTTCATTGAGACACTGAGGGGGACGGATCTAGTTGCTATGAATCTGGGGGGTCATGTCCCCCCCGTCCCTAGTGCCATCTGCGCGCCTGCCCCAAACCAAGGGACATCTGTCATGACCACCTTCCTTCCGGAGGTCAGTCCCAATGGGACGCCTGTCTGAAACAGGTGAGGGGCCTTCCAAGGGGCTGTGACACAGCTCTGACACAGTGATGGGTCACCTTGAGGAGAAGTCATCCCAGGCACAAAGCATGGGACAGTACACAGGCTTTGAGCCAAAATTAGAGAGGGCCACATGAAGCAGGCCCAATGGAATCACAGAGGAGGTAGCTTTCATGAAGCCAAGCATCCTCTGGAAGAGTCTGAGGGGACAAGAAGTCCCAAGTCTGAATGACGTCACTGAAGTGTACACATAAAGCTTGCCACAGCACACCAGCAGAAGTAATGATTACAAATTATTATTATGTTAATTTATTGGTAAACTAGAGCTTTCTTTGTTTATGGCTTAAGAGATCAAGTCGGCAACACATCTCCACAGTACTGGATGCACCTGTTTGCATTTCAGACACCTGGGAATATTTGTTTTCTATTTTTATTAGTGTATTTGAAAGACATTAAGAGGCAAGTATACACAGAGTTTTGGATATATATATATATATATATATATATATATATATATATATATATATATATATATATATATATATATATATATATATATAACTGTTTGCTTTCATTATATGAGTTTTTATAGATTCAAAAGATGTATAACTCTTATCTGTATGACCAAAAATTACTATTTTTAAGAGTATTTTAAGAGCAAGTAACCACACTAGCACTTCCATCTGTCGTGCAGTGAGCGTGCTACTATTCAGCTTTCACACTTTGCACAAACACTTGAACAGCACACATTTTTCTAGGTTAACATTAGATTGAGCGGCCATGTAAAGTTGCTGCTACTTCCATATTTCAGACGATAAGCCATATTTGAGGTCGATGAATGATAGGTGAGTCTTTGGATGTCCTGCCCGATACATTTGTCATGCGCAGAGGTGGGTAGAGTACCCAAAAACTTTACTCAAGTAAAAGTAAAAGTAATTCTAGAAATATTTACTCAAGTAAAAGTAAAAGTACTAGTCTTGAATAGTTACTTGAGTAAGAGTAAAAGAGTATCGGATAAAAAATCTACTCAAGTAGTTAGTTACTAGTTACTTTGGGTCATATATACGGAGCCTTTTTTATATAGATATATAGACAAAAAATGTAAGTAATGTATGTGTGTGTGTATAAATGTATATATTTCATCAGCCTTTAATCCAATTTATGTAATTTATTATAAAACCCTGTCTGTTTATTTAAGTAACAAATATAGGTATCATGCCATAACATATTTTTAATACGACTGACTTTATTTTAAATGTGAATTTAACATTGAAAGTTAATGTGATATAAATATTGCTACTAATCTTTCATTGTTCAGAAAGAGAGCAAATAACATTTACATTAAACATAATTTTCACTGACAGTCTAGATTTCATTCACTCTCAGAAACTACCATTAAAATCACTGAAACTGTTAACACTGTGATATCAATATCTTAATTATAGATTCGTACACACATCTGCACTTTGTTGTTTCTGACGAGAGAATTCGGCAGAAAGAGGTATTCAGTAAGTGAGCGAGTGAAGGAAGCACCGGCATTTCAGCGATGACTCATCGGAACGCCTCTGATTGGCCATTGCATTCAAAAGCTCAACAGAACCGTGTGTGATTGGTTAATGCGCAGCGCTGTAAAAACGCGTCTGTCTCTGGCTCAGCGCCAGCAAGCGATCACAGATCTAAATTTAGCAGCTGAT
The DNA here is from genome assembly GCF_003368295.1 of Carassius auratus. Taxonomy (NCBI): domain Eukaryota; kingdom Metazoa; phylum Chordata; class Actinopteri; order Cypriniformes; family Cyprinidae; genus Carassius; species Carassius auratus. The sequence goes on along the minus strand of NC_039249.1, from coordinate 26,958,970 downwards.
GATATGACTTGCTGAACCTACTCGCACTGGTGTGATTGTATTAAAATTAATAAAATCTTAATCGGCTATTCTTTGTCTTTTGGAAGCTGCATTCAACCTGTTATAAGCCACACACGTACAACAAACTAATGTCACAGTGGTATCGTGTACTGTAATCGAATGTAGCCCAAGTTATTACCTGTTAAACAGTAGACAGCACACGCGTTCATCTAATAAGGATCTCCACTGCAAGCAAATAATAGCCTTTGCAGATAAGCTTTCAATTCAGTGCAGTTCCATAGCCACGTTTTCAACGCTGCTGGTATTCTTAAACGTTACGACTCTGAGTGAACCGCTTCAGAGCTCAGCGCGTGCAGCATGGAACTGAACGACTCAATCAAACTGATTCATGAACCAATTCACTCGTTTGCCGACTGGTTTGATCAAGCCTTTGAACAGAGTTGACTCAAAAGAATGAATCATTCGCGAATGGGCATCGCTCATTGTCCAGAGAAAAGTAGACGGCGCGTTTGGAATAAACTGAAGCATTTATTGCATTAAGATAAAGTAACGAGAGGGGCGTCGCCCACAGTAACGAAGTAAAAGTACAGATTTTTCCCAAAAAATGTACTCAAGTAAGAGTATAAAGTACCCATCTTTAAATATACTCCGAAAAGTATTCGTTACCCCGAAAAATTACTCAAGTAAATGTAACTACTACCCACCTCTGGTCATGCGTGAGTTCACCACTTCCTGTGGATTTTTTTTTTTTTCTGTAACCAAGCGACTAATAAAGTTTTGGTTGACCAGGCCTCTTCTTGTTGACTAACAGTTAGTCGACAGCCCTACTACTAGGTTAACTAATGTAAGTAAAAAAAAAAGGACAAATACAATAAAAAAGATACACATTAAATAAAAATGCTAACGTCTATCCAACACTATAGAAATCAGTTAATGACAAACTACAGAAACATAAAGTCTAAAGAATATCTACAGAATAAAGTGATCAAATGTAAAACTGAAACACAGCATAGTCTGTATTTATCTGTATTTATTTGAATATTTGCCAAGATAGGCATTTTGACATGCGCATCACTTTGAGTTGCTAGGAAACCACTGAATCAGCTGTCCTGTTGATATTAGTTGAAACTTTAAAAAAAGGACAAGCAGAGGCAGCTGACCTTGATTGAGTGTAAGAGGACTACAAACACACAGGAGAGTGGGAAATGGAAATACAAGCAATTGTAAACTTCCTTTACTACAGTGGAAGGCTTGCCTCTCCATTCATTCAATTTGTACAATGGAAAAAAATAGGAATAATGTCAGATGCTTTTCTGCTCAGAGTGCTCCTACAAAAATGTGAGCTGCCCATGTGTGCAAAACGCTCTCTGCCAATAGAAAACGGTTTTAAAAAGGTGCTTCTCACTTCAAAAAAATGTGTTCTGTTTGATTGTGGCCTTGTCTGAAAACATGAAGATGAGAATTCCTCCAAAGAATAAAGAATGAGGAAACATTTAGGGCTCAATAAGTACAGTTCTTCCCCTTCAAAATTGAGAATGTCAATTCACCAGATATCTGCATACCCATACAATGCATCTAAAGATGACCATACTGATGCAGCTCTCACAAAGCATTTTTGTATACTTCAAGTTGTTGCTCTGAAAATGCATTCTGTTCAGAAGGATAAAGCCAAAAATGCAGTGCACTGAGGAAAGTTTTCACTGAGTTTACAGGCCCATATTACAAGTGCAGCCAAATAAATATGAGCAATGATGTGGAAATAATTTAAATTGTTGATTTGAAGAGGTAGAATACCAATTTTAAGGTTCAAATGGCTCCTGAGATGCACAGAAACAGTACTGAGAAGTCCCCTCAGTGCAGAGACTGTCCCAAGCTCAAGCTACCTGAATCAGACAAAAACAGGGTTGGCCAGAGATACAGACTGCCTGGACTGGAGCTTTTGGGCTGGAAATTGTCCATCCAATCTGGCAACACTGCCAGAAATGGCTGTGGGACTTTTCTGTGAACAAAGCAGTGCAGCGGTCAAAAGTTTATCAGGCTTTTTACATTAAATGATAATGCCATTGAAATTTTCTGAAGACAGTCAGTTCTCTTCAGAGAAATAAAAATAAAAATTTCACCAAGTATCACCAATTGACTCTGAAATGTGCAGCAGATATTCAACAAAATCAGTTAAACCTTTTTACATTTATAAACTTTTTACATTTCGCCACATCGCTTTTTTCATGGGTGTGTCTGCAATTATGCAGAAAATATTAAACATGTATCTGGTATTAGAAGCAGAAAGTGATTTGAAAATACAATACATATTACAATACAAGCTACTTTCCTACATATGCACTAGTATTTAAATGGAAAGTTTACCAAAAATAAATAGATAAATAGAGAGATAGATAAATACATAAGAAATCGTAAACTAACATGTCACTAGCGTCAATATGAAGTTACATTGCTGATTTGGAGTCATACAGTGTTCTGCCTTTGTTTTACTATCCATTAAAGTCACATTTTAATTACAGATGTAGACAAATTAATTAGATAGACCACGATCTACCAAACAACCCATGTAACAAAGCACTGTAAAGACCTTGGCAGCAATACATAATCATGAATAGCCTTTTTAGATTTTTCTTTTCTTTGTTTTCTTTGTTTTCTTTTTGTAATGCAGATTATTCATCAGGCCGTCACATCTAGTTGGAAGCATGTGTACTCGAATGCCATAGCTAGCATGATCAGTCATAAAGTCTGTAACCTACTAATAGTTCACAATTAAATCATTGTCCTACCTTTTCTTGTAACCTGATAAAATCAATCCATGGTGACGTCATCGGACTGATCGAAGATGTTTAATCCACAAGCATTCTGAGTATTATTCCCATTTGCTGGTGTTCACATAAATCCACAAGTCGTTTTTTTAGGTTAGGCTATTTCATACAAACCAATATAAAAGCAATTATGCTATGTCTAGCATTCTTTTACGTTAATGAGCATAGCTAAAAAATTGGTATCCACGGTATCCACTCATGTTTCTCTTTAAGTCTGCTTGTTCCAATCAAAAAAAAAAAAAAAAAAACTTAAGTCACATAACTATATGCAATAGCCTATGAGACAGCCCATGATCACTAGATTTCATCAGTTTTTACTATAAAAATTGTAAATGATGTTCATCAACCAAATATTGATGATGTGGAAGTTACTGCCTTTTGCCTTGGTGTGACTTCTCACGTTTTGTAGACAATGCAAAGGCAGAGTACATTAATTTCAAAATAGGGGTAAAAATCAAGATTGAGCTCACAATGTTTTAATGTAGACAATTTTCATTACTAATACATCTAATTGGTAAATTTCCAGTGTCCTACCTATAATTAATTTGGCTGGACAAGTAAAAAAGTCGTTTTTCTCAGTTACACACTATAGCAAGGTCTTTTGCCTTTGTGGGGCAGTATAGACGAGTAACCCCAGAGTGCAGTCTGGACGATGGGGCGGGGCGACACTTCGAGGCGGGGCGACACGTTTCCCCGCCTTTGACATGTTCCTCCGAGCCAGCAGGGGGCAGTTTGCGTTGAAACAAACAGAACGGTGGCAACTACAGCAGCAGAGTAATAACGCTATTCCTTTGATTGCTTGAGGTGAGTAAAAGTGGTTGTGTAAATATCTTATAATATGAAATGCGATGTTCGATCATTTATTTATCCATGGTACGTTCAATTTGAATAATTATTGTTAATAATTGTTATAAATTGCAAATTTTATTTTTCTTTGTGTATTGTAACAGTACACTCTGTACATGGCTTTAGTTCATAGTTTTTTTTTACGATTTTACAGAGGTATGGCATCACATTTGTCAAGTTATTTGAACAGACATGCATGATTTTTGTGTGTATATTATTATTATTATTATTATTATTATTCAGGATGACATGATCAGGAGGTGGTGGTGTTCTGTTCTCCTGTACAGTTTCACTCCGCAAATGTATGTAGGTGTTTGAATGTTGCTACATGAAACATTACTCTGTACTATGTCTAGCAATATACCTACCTCTTGACATTTGTTCTTTTAGAGCTCAACCACTGAGGAGAACTTCACCATTCACCATGTCTTCAGGCAGAGTCCAGCAAAGCAGGTTATTTGTGCACATACATTCATTAAGAACTAATAATTACATGTGTGTACATGCAGAGGTATTTTAGTTATTACAGCTACATAGTTGTTCAGATGTGAAATTGGTATTATGTACAAGTACTATATTGGTCAGCACTGTGGATTATTTAATATATAGCTATCAGTTAAAGGCTATGTTGCAGGTTTTTTTTTTTTTTTCTTTTCTGGCAATTTTCTAGTTCGTAATAAACATTTAAACAGTTATCCATTGTATTTGATGTTGTAGGGTATTACAAAAAAGAAATATAATAAGGAAAAGTAGGTGATATCTTAGCGGTTAGCTACAGGTTAGCAATGAATCTTGTTTCTCCCACAATGCATTGCATGACGTCACATGAGGTACTCGCTTTTGGACGACAAACGAAAGCCCGCCTTAATACCATTGAGAGAGTGAGACGAGTAGTGAGAGTAACGTTAGTAGCTAGTGAAAGAGATCGATAGATTGATAGATAAATAGATAGATAGATACATAGATAGATAGATATCATAGCATAGCATAAATATATAGTCAGAGATAGCATAGCATAACAGATAGCTTAGAGAAAGAGTAGAGAATAAATAGACAACATGGTTTATTACTGTGTTTGTGGCGGGTGCAAGAACTCCAGCAAAACTGGACATAGGGTCCATTGTTTCCCCAAGGACAAAGGGATCTTCCGAAGCTGGGTGCAATTTGTCAAGATTAGGCGGGCAGATTTTTCAGCTAGCTCTGTCACCGCCTACTCGAGAATATGCAGCGCGCATTTCAAGGAGGAGGATTACCACTCAGGGGATGCCAAGATGGTCGCACTTTCTTTAAAAAGTATGAGGATGGCTAAGTTAATTCCTACCGCCGTGCCGTCTGTGAATGCAAACCTCTCTGCTTGTCCTGTCCCGAGGTCGAGAGACACCGTCTTCCGCAAGCGATATATTGCCACGGTAAGCATCATGCTAACGTTAATGTTTACAAGCTGCGTTTTAGCTAGCTCTGTTTGTATTTTGCATACCGTGTTCCCTTTGACACAGCCTCCACTACAAGCATGATCATTCTGACATTAGAAGAGCATATTTCGTGATTCACGAATATGAGCCAAAACAAAATTGCCCTGAAGTAAATGTCCATAATATGGACATCGGGAATCGTCATCGGCAATGGGCTTTCACAATAGTGTGTTTGCGTTTTGTGTTAGACTGCTACGGTTCTCTTTCACATATATTTGACCGTGACCGTGACCGTGTAGTGGAGGCTAAACGCAAGTAAACACAGTTTACCCACCTCTGAAATATCAGAAACAGTTTATCCACTTTTCACTTCAAAGTTTAGCTACCTCTCAGTAAATTCACTAACGTTACCTCATAGAGTTTATGCACCACATGTACTCTAGACATTTATAACCACTTATTATATTTGTTTTGGCAAGATGATGACAGATACCTCACAGCAGGAGACCGTGGACAGTGTAGACACTGTGGAGAGTGTCGATACTGGCGATCAGCCCTTGTCCTCCTCCACTTCTGACGCTGTGACACAGTGTTATTTGAAGCCCCCCCGATGGTCTCGCGGTAAGTCTTGGGTATTTTAAGTGGTAGATATTCTGTCTAAATCATTGCCAGTATCTATGCAAGCAGTACATTTCCATACACATTGATTAAAATAATACATAGCCTACACCAAAACATAGATTAGATTTGCTATGATTGTCACATGTTTGGGTATGTTTACTGCCTCTCCACAGCTGTGCAGGTTAACCTGAAGCCCAAGATGGTCAGCGTGGGTACACAGACGTCTTTCAGCCCACAAACCTCCACTCCCCTCGCTAGTCCTGAACAGACAGATGATGAAGATGATGATAATGCCTCTGTCGTGAGTGACTTATCGTGGGTGCCCGAAGAGCCGATGCATGAGGAGGACTTGTTTGATGAGGAGCCACCTTACGCGTGTGACCCCCACCACAAGTGAGATAATTTAAAACCAACATAGACCATTTTGAATGCTCATTTTATTGTGTACTGTAGCTTTGGTAGTTTGAATGACACCTCCCTCCCTCCCTAATTTTTTGTTGTTGTAGTGGCATTGACAAATTCATTGTTTGCCAAGAGGAGCTGATGGGCCTTTTTGCCATCTGTCCGGCCTGTTGTGAGAAGTCAGATAGTAGCATCGTGCAGCAGGAAGGAACTTTTGTTAAGATCAAGCAGGTACGGTTTTGTTTGCGCAGCAGGCCATCTGGTTAGAAAATCAGAATCTAATTACAATCTGATAGCTCTGACTGTCTTGCCAGATAATTTACAATGTATGTACCAGGCTGGCTTTAGTCTGTTGGTTTGTGATGTGTTTTTTCCATCTTTGTAAGTGGCAATAATTGTCGCTGTACCCCATTCAAGGGGTCCTGCATGCCGCATGTCTGCTCCTCTGCCTGTTATTTGCATGAAATTTGTTGTATGTAATTCAAAATAATTTACCAATCATTTTACCTGTGCCTTGTCAACCTCTGTGTGCGGTGTTGTCTGGGCTCACTGTGTGTCTGCTTGATGTGCTTTTGCGTGTGTGTGTGTGAGAGAAACAAAAGAAACTGTGCAAACGTTTCAGGTCAGTAATCTTCGTCCTTGTTCAGTAAATGTTCAGTAACCGTTAAAAGCAATGCCAATAAACTGTGCTTTCTTATCAAAATTCATGTGTTCTGTGTGCTTTATAACATTTTAAGGGCAATTGGGGGATCACAACAGAATAAGCAATTATTTTTATTAATTTTCATCCAAACGAGGCCATTGAAAGCCCTGATAGGTCTGGTCACCACTTTGAAATTTTTGTCTGATGGTTGAAACCACACAAGAGGGTAGAGGCTTCCTTATACTCCTGCCTAAAACTCCATAAGCCCAGCGTATAGCCTGCCTGTACGCAGTGTACCGGTATTGCCTAGGGATAAGTAGGAAAGATTCTTAAGTTTAAAACTGTAAGTAGGTTGGAAACGTCATTTTAAGCCTGTCTCTTATGCATGTTTATTGTGTATGCAACACATCTCCTGTCACCTATAGCTGTTGTTCAAAAGACTCAGTGTAAAAAGATTGGTAAAGTAAACAAACCATGAACATACTCGTGCGTGCTGGCTTGAAGGGGACCATGATCCTGCCTGAAGTGTGAGTATGCTATGTGTAGCACAAACGGATTCAGGCAGCATGCCTCAAATCCAGGATGCTGCGATAGGCACGTTACATCTGCTGGCCGCGGGGTGAGGTCCTCGACCAGAGACCAAAACGCTCTCACCTCCCTACAACACAAGCTCTCCACGACAGTTTCCATGGGACGACACCGCCCACACAGACACCTGCCAAACACAGCGACACAGAAGCATACTACTCACTCCCTCTACCGGTAAGCCTGACGGTGTCAATGACAATTAATCACGAGGAAAACTAGTTGGCACTATCAACAATAATCACACTGAAGACATGACCAGCCGTCGGCGTCGGCTACGTTTGCAAACAACATTTTCACCGGAGGAGGTGGTAAAAGCTTAGAAATTAACAGTAGGGGTTCACAGGTGGGACTGTCAAGCTAGCCCATAGCTAATCACTGTCACTAGATATAAAAAAAACGTTGACTTTTATTCGGTGCTATTCACTGACAGTAAAAAAAAAGTTGTTATTGTATGCACTGCTGTTCACAGACTACTAGCTCCAGCGGTCATTGCTGCGTTTCTAAATGGTAGCAACTCACCAGGACACTTCACCAACTCTCCACTCATTCTCCTCTGACCATGCATTTATTTGTCTTTGATTGCCATCGGCTCTCGGTATTTCCTCATTCGCCCTGTCACGTCTAAACGGTTCGAAATTATATGGCTGTGGGCCATCATAAATGTTAACTGTGGGTCTTTCCACCTCTTCCTCATCCCAGTTAGACGCCATAGTCACTGAGTGCTAGAACTAGTTCTAGTAGCTGCTGAGCTGCAAGGCTGGGGCTACCTTCCAGCACGTCTACCTCACGGGACGTCATCGCCGAATTGCGTAAAAAATAACCGTTACTAACCAAAAACTACAAAAACTGGACTTTAACACCATTTTGGAGACATTTCTAACTTTATATACATATCTTGACTGCTTTACGTACCCATTAATCGAAAGTAGTGTTTAACCTGCACCATAGCCTTTAACATCAGCATCAAAGACATTTAAAAACATTTCAGCTTAATTCATTTTCAGACAGCAGCGAGTGTTTTAAATAACTTCTGTTTGCGATCTAATGTGGATTTTGTTCACCATATAAGACAGAAATATTCTTATTCAATGTAAAAGATCTTCATGTGGATCATGCATACAAATATATCACTGGATTATTACAATTAATGGCAAAATGAATGTGTGGAAATGTAAACCAATATATCCTACTGACACACAACAGCAAAAGATATAAATAATTGGCTTAAAACTGTTTTTTTTTTTCAATGTGAAAATACTAACATGCCTAATACTTCTGCACAGTACTGTATATATTAACATTTTATTAGTGTTATTATAAAAGAATGAGTATGCAGTTGTGACAACAATCTATAGTTTTTAATGAGAGTTTTAAAGCACGGTTGTCTGTAGTCAGTGTTTATATAATGTTTAATAACTTTTATATACATGTATAAATAAACCTATGTATGTTTTTGATTCAACAGCTTCCCCTGGAAATCCTCAGGGAAGTTATTTTGTCGGCGAGTGACTCTGCATATTTGACACTTTCTCTGGTTTGCAGATGGTTTAGGGATGTGCTCCGAAGTTTTTCGGAAAGTGGCACAGTTTGCCTGGCTAGACAGTAAGATTTCCCCGTTTAATGCTCATTCTCCAATTGAATTTTGTAGTAGAAGGCTGTTAAACTTTTTTTGTATTATTATTATTATTATCTTTCATGTATTTTGTCTTAACACTATAAGTTGTGGCCAACTGGAAGAATTGTCCTCCTGTCTCCTGACAGGAACGAGTTCAGACGGATGTACAGCATCAGGGAATGCTTGCAGTGCAGAGCCCTTTTCAAGTTTAACCCACCAGGGTACAGGGAAGAGACCGGCGTGGTGATCTTCTGATACAGATGGATCTCTCAAATCAGAAGGTTACAATGACCACAATAGCCAAGCGGGAAGTTATAGGTTAGTTCTCAAGGAGATTGTCTGTTCCTTTTACTGAATATTTTCGGGTCGAAGCATGATTTAAACAGTTACAGCACATTCACACGCAATCGCTTTCCCAATAATGCATTCAAACAAATGTAATCTTACAGTGTTACTTCATCTGTATCTGACTTTGAATGAGCAGAAATCTGTAAGAAATGCATTGATCTGTAGATAAAATAAAAATGTACTGTTATTTTCATCACAAACAAAATTTGCACAGCAGAATACAGTAATTATACCTTTTCAATTTCAATTTCAATTATACCAATTGAATTTTGTAGTAGAAGGCTGTTAAACTTTTTTTGTATTATTATTATTATCTTTCATGTATTTTGTCTTTACACTATAAGTTGTGGCCAACTGGAAGAATTGTCCTCCTGTCTCCTGACAGGAACGAGTTCAGATGGATGTACAGCATCAGGGAATGCTTGCAGTGCAGAGCCCTTTTCAAGTTTAACCCCCCAGGGTACAGGGAAGAGACTGGCGTGGTGATCTTCTGGGCTTTTGTTTACACAGGATTTTGTTCCAAGGACTGTTTTTTTTTTTTTTTTTTTTTTTTTGCGGCATGAAACACATTTGTGTGTTAAGTTCATTGAAGGGAAATAGAGAATGGACTGAGATCAACTGGTTTTGATGTATTAATTGATTTCATTTAAAGTTAAACTTTGCAGTGTATAATGTTTTAATAAAAAAGCTATGGAAAACACGTGCATGACAACAGGTTTCAGTCATTTACATCAGTCTATCATTCTTTAAGGTTTCTCATATTTGATGATAACATCATTTGCTATGCATTGCTCATAATGGATTCTTAATTTAGTTGTGACAGGATTGTGAGGATTAATGAGGTTTTCAGTAGTGCAGTTCAGAAAACAAATAACAGAAAGTAACAAGTGTTTTTGGGCAAGTTCTTTAGAACCTGTATAGTTCCTTCCTTGCAAAAAGTAACCATGGATATATTGTAGTAAAAATATTTTTTGGCATATTAATTACTGTGAGCTGTAATTATAAAAACACGATAGTTTTACTATAGTTACTGTAGCAGAACCATGGTAAATTTTCGTAGGGGCCAAGGGAATGTTCAGAATATTATTGGTGACGTTCAGAGACTGGTGACAATTTGTTACACACACACACACACACACACACACACACACACATACATACATACATACATACATACATATATATATATATATATATGTATATATAATTTGAATATATAAATCAAGGTACTCCATGACTATCTACATAACCATACTTCGCATAATATTGCCGTGTCATTTTCAAACCAGCGAGTAATGCCGAGGTAGCGTCTACAGCTATTGAGGGAGTAGACCATTTATTTCTATTCTGTTCGTCGTAATCCAAAACTCTTTGTATTTATACGGGATGTTGTGGAAATGCAACAATAAATGCAAAAACACAACATTTATATTCACTTTTTAATTTATATTAAAAGTTCATTCATCTGAGTGTCTACTTCCGCATTCCAATCCTGCTAATAGCGTCATAATTCTCTATACCAATGTAACCCAGGTATATTCCCCTCAAAGTTAAATAAAAAGTATTTAGGACTCTTAATAATAATGTTTATTGGGTACTGAATTCATAGTTCTTTAAAATGTGTATATGGGCATCTACCCCTTTAAGAGCATCGTTTGTGTTATAGTTTGGTTGTAATATACATGTGCAAAACGTGGGTTTTACTAACAAGTTAGTTTTGTCCGTTATTCATTGGTTAATAATTGTTTAAGCCCGCCTGATATCTACGTAATGTGAAGTTTGATTGGTTCTTGAGAGTGGATGGGAAAAGGAGAGAAGAAGAAAGCGAACGGAACAGGTGTGTGTCAAAGCGCGCCGTTGTAGGTGTGAGAGAATCGCGATTAATCCGGATAGGATTGATTGATTTTATTTATTTTTTGAGCAACAAAAAGTATTGAAATAGTTTATTTAGCAGTATTTGTTTTGTTTTCACAAAGTTCGCTGGCTGTAGGCTGAATGCTGAGTTAACTTTCTGTTTGTCAGTACACTTGTGTGAGTTCCAGACGAGTTAGTGCTTACTACAAACGAAATAGTGACTACTTAAGTGAACTTTTAATATCAACGTGAATAACGGTGATAAGGAGAAGTTTAGCGAATGGACATCCAGGTAGCGCCCTGAATTACCGAGAGATTCAGGGTTCCCCTGGCAACGAGGGATCGCGAGGTTCGTTAGGACGTGCATATCAGTGAGAACCGAGGGATTAAAGTTTCCTAACAAGGGAGGACTCTTCACTACGGTTAAGGTATTTCAGTTTAATATTTATTTGGCTCTTCGGAGTGAAGCGGCCAATTATCTTTTTGTTTGGTGGCCACAACGCACGCGAGCAACGGTTACAGGCCTGCAACGAGGGGTGAGCGTGATTGGGTGTGTATGTGTGTGTGTGTGGGCCCACGTGAGTTAATGTGTTTATCTGTCAAATTATAACTGCTGCTTTATTTGCAACAAGGGGTTTGATTTATTAATATTCCTTTTCTGTTAAAGGGAAGTTTCTTATATTTTACATGTAAATAGATGGGCATTTAAAACCGTGTAAGAACTAACGTAGACTAACCATGTTCCGTACACTTTTCGCTATTCACCGCACGCCAGTGACCACTCCTCCGTTGTAAAAAGACATACAAGCATGCTTGTGTGCTCATTCTCCGGGGGAATACCTATTACACAGTCTACACTTTGATTGATGTCTTTAGGACCAATAGTTTTTGAGAAAACTGGGGAAAAGTACCACCTCCGCCAGTGTACAGAAGATGATAGGGGTTAACGGTGTTCCGTACAGGCTTATAATGATGTTCCGTACAGCTCTTATTACTTGATTTTATCGGCGAAAATGGACATTTAACTTATCAAAAGTGAGCTGTTTATTTATTTTAACTGCAAGAAAACATAATTCCAATAAATATCAAAGATTATTACCTTTTTATTTGATCAAAATACAAGTTAATGGCTGCTTTAATAAAGGGCGCATGCGAGTTAGGCATGATTGTGTCGTGATATTAATTATGACATGTGAGTTAAGCATGAACTATGTGAAAGGTTAGAGAACATAATTTCCTTATCTTTCTGAAGATGCAGAAAACGAGAAGGGCACTGATTAATTAAAAAAAAAAGGTTAACCAATGTGAAAACTTCATAAAGTAAGAGATCTCTGCCGCCAGTCTCAGGTGAGGGTGACGCTAAGTGGTTATCGCCCGCAATCGATGCTTAAATACTCCCATTTCAAAGCATTTATTCAACAAAAAGTAATATATTTAACAATTTGTGATAACATGATATTCATTTATTACAGGCTGTAGTACTGTGAGAAACATAAGTGGAATAGAAATGTACATTTTCGCTGCTCTAGTTGTCTTCCTCCCAAGCTGAAGTTTTGAAGTAAATCTTCCCCACTGTCCATTTACAAGCGCGGTGGGCGCAACGAGCAAACTTACTCATATATTACTGAAACAAACAGCGGATTGGTCTCTGTTTAGATCGGGAGTGAAAGAGAGAAACATAAGGATGACACAGATATATAGTTTATGTACGAACTGTAATTATTTATTCTGCAATCGGCGCTAAAACGTCACCTGTACGGAACATCGTTTTGTACGGAACATGGTTAGTCTACGTTATATTGAGGGACATTTGATTTATTATTTGGTAAAAAGAGTCATACTCAACAGCTAACTTTAATATTCCTCTGTAGATTGACATACAATTGTGAAAGTACATTTATCTGAGATTGTGTATCATTTAATATTCTAACTGCCCAATTGTGCTCATTTTAAAAGAGGCAGTTAATTGTAGTTTACTTTTTATTTATTCTGCCTTTTTGTTTCATATTTTCTATTTTTCATTTAAATTCATATTTGGTTTAATAAACATTGTAATCGTATTACTTGAAGTGATTTCATCGAGTGGTTGAGTTGAAGGTTAACCTGAATATTTCGTATTGTGTTAATTTATATTCACATAAAAAGTCAGGGTTATAGCTACACATAGGGAATAGTGTTTGTGCTGAAGGGTGTTAAGAGAGTTCCCTTATAATAAGTCGAGAGACTGCAAAGTTTGAACCCGAGTACCCGCCTTAAGAGCTCAAGTACATCATTACTGAGAGGGAAGAGGGTGCTACATAAAGTGGTGGCCAGTACGGGGATTTTCTTTCTTTTTTTTCTAACACCCTAGTTAATAGTTAAACCATAAACACCCTTAATTTAGTTCTGTTCTAATCTTGCATGCAGTGATGGATTCGAGTGGAAACCCTGAGCTCCGAGCAGAACTTATTTCATGGTGCAAAGAGGCTGTGGTGGATGAAACGCATGCCATGTTGCTGGTAGGGGTTTCTGCTGAAGCTGATGTGGCCTATATTGAGGATGTAGCTCAGACTGTGAAAGCTTGGGGAAGGGTACGTGTAAGAGCTACCAAAACAGGTGTTAGCTCTAATACTTTAAAAGTATTATGTGAGTGTAGGGAAGCTGTGAACCCATTGACTGCTCCACCAGTATTGCTGCCTGATGAGGGGGAAGATCCATGGAGTGTGATCCCTCTCCTGCAAAGTTTACTGAAAAGCTGACAATGTTTCTTGCTAAAGAAGGGAAGTGTATGCAGGATTTGCAATCCTTAGTTTCTCCTTTCAGTCACAGTGCTGGTTCTCCTGAGTCAATCATCAGGGCTGTGGGTGATCTGTTGGACAAAACGGGCAGACAAACCACTGACAGTAGTGCATATAGACGGTTACGTACATTTTCTGGTTCTGTTCCAACACCGACAGGAGAAGAAAATATGGAGAACTGGATGGACCAAGCTCGCATGATGATCACAGAGTGTGAGTGCTCTGAGAAAGAGAAAAGAAGAAGAATTGTGGAGAGCTTAAAGGGGCCTGCTCTTGATATTGTCAAAGCCGTGAGATTTTCTAGTCCTGATGCTGATGCTCTACAGTATCTAGAAGCTTTAGAAAGTACTTTCGGAACCTCTGAATCAGGCGAAGATTTGTATTTTGCTTTCCGTCTTCTCCGCCAGTGTCGTGGTGAAGCTATGTCTGTTTTCCTCCGCAGAGTAGAGAAATCCTTAACTAAAGTGGTACAAAGAGGTGGACTGTCCCCACAGATGGTAGATAGAGTGAGAGTAGAGCAATTGATTAGAGGAGCAGTAGAGTCAGATCTGATGCTTCTACAGTTAAGGCTGCGAGAGAGAAAAATGCAACCACCTACCTTCTTAGCTCTGTTAAATGAGATCCGAGAAGCAGAAGAGAGTGAAGCAGCCAGACAGAAAATCAGAACTACTGTAAAGACAGTACAGAGTCAGGAACAAAAACTCAGCTTTGCAGTTGTAAGTGAGTTAAGAGCAGAGATCCAGGCCTTGAAAACCCGATTAAGTGATGAATCTCCAAAAATGTCAAATGCTCACAGGATGCTGGAGTCAAAATCTAAGCCCACTAAGAAAAGTGTAGAGACACCACCAGATGAAGTCGAAGCACTGAAACAACAAATACAACAGCTGCAGCAGAAGTTAGGAATAATGGAGGTAGGCTATGGTTTGCCAGTAACCCATGCTCAGCAACAGCAATCAAAACCTGTTTCTGCTCAGTCAAGGACCAGATCTTCCACTGATAGAGAGGATTTTTTCTGTTACCGGTGTGGGGAAGATGGGCACATTGCCACAAAATGTAAAGCTCCTGAGAATCTTTCATTGGTTATTCAGAAACTGGTCCGTTCGCTAAGAAAGGCGAAGAGTGGAAGGAATGATGCCTCAGGAGACAGTTCTAAGGCTGGTAATCGTGATTGCTATTCTGCAAGAAGTCAGGTTGATATCTCAGAAGCAAACTGCCTTCCAAAAGGGCTGGTGGGTCCTTCATCCACTGTTTCAGTGAAGATAAATGGACATCCGTGCAAAGCGCTGCTAGACAGTGGGTCTCAGGTAACAATTGTTTTTGACTCCTGGTATTCCAAATACCTATCTGAGGTGCCTTTACAGCCTCTTCATGGACTTTCAATTTGGGGATTGAGCTCCTCAAGCTATCCGTACAAGGGGTACATAGTGATTGATGTCTCATTTCCTGTTCCTTTTACTGGAGTGGAAGAACCAATCTCCATTCTAGCATTGGTTTGTCCTGAGCCCCAAGGTTTTCAGCAAGTCCCTGTGATAATTGGGACGAATTCCAGTTTTTTTGGAAGACTAGCGGCATTGAGTGGAGACACTAATACTCCTAATGTGTTGCATGCACTACGAATCCAGTCCAACATCCTGACTTTTGCTTAACCGAAGAGCCAGAAGCGAAGGTCAAATGGGTGGGGCCACGCTCTCTTGTTGTTCCTCCGAGAGGTGAGGTATATGCAGACTGTACGATGGAGTATGAAAAACCATTGAAGAAGGACATTTTTGTAGTTGAAGCCACTGCCGATGATCAATTACCTGCAGGACTATTAATTCCCCCCGTGGTGCTGCCTTTCTCAGCTATTAACAGGGACACCTTTCAGCTGCCTGTGCATAACGAAACATCTAAAGAGGTTACTGTGCCTCCTGGCACTGTTCTTGCTCACATGTTTCCAACTGATACTGTCACAGAGACTTGCAGAGAGAGAAGCAAATCAAAGAAGATCGACCCAGGTTTGTTTAATTTTGGCACGTCTGTCATTCCTGTTGAATGGGAAAAAAGGTTACGGGAAAAGCTGTCTGGAAGGATCAATGTGTTCTCCCTTGAGGAGTGGGATGTTGGATTGGCAAAAGGTGTTAAACATCACATTCAATTAAATGACCCTAGACCATTCAGAGAGAGATCCCGTCGTATAACTCCTGCCGACATTGATGATGTGCGCCGTCACATAAAAGACCTACTTGCATCGGGCATAATAAAAGAGTCACGAAGTCCTTACGCATCACCCATTGTGATTGCTAGAAAGAAAAATGGAAGTGTGAGGATGTGCATTGACTATCGCACACTCAACCGTCGAACTATTCCTGACCAGTACACAACCCCGAGAATAGATGATGTGTTGGATTGCTTGTCTGGTAGCAGATGGTTTACAGTATTAGACTTGCGAAGTGGTTACTATCAGGTCGAGATGGCAGAGGAGAGCAAGGAAAGAACTGCATTCATATGCCCATTGGGATTTTATCAGTTTGAGCGCATGCCACAGGGAGTTACTGGAGCTCCTGCTACGTTCCAGCGGCTTATGGAAAAGGTAGTAGGAGACATGCATTTACTGCAAGTTATTGTCTATCTGGATGATTTGATTGTGTTTGGTCGTACTCTGGAAGAACATGAAGAGAGACTCTTCAAAGTGCTTGACCGTCTTGAGGAGTTTGGGCTAAAAGTGTCCATTGATTAAATGCCAATTCTGCCAAGAGAAAGTCAAGTATGTAGGACATATTGTTTCTGCTTCTGGAATTTCCCCAGACCCAGAGAAGGTGGAAGCAGTCACTCGCTGGAAAATGCCTACTGATCTCAAGTCCTTGCGGTCATTCCTAGGATTCTGTGGGTTTTACCGGCGCTTTATTAAGGATTATTCCGCAATTGTAAGACCACTGACAGACCTTACCAAAGGTTATCCACCAGTGAAAGGGAAAAGAGACAATGCTTCAACAGGGAAATATTTCAAGGAAACGGAACCCTTTGGTGAACGCTGGAATCAAGCATGTACAGAGGCCTTCAGGAAGATTGTTCACTGCCTTACTAATGCCCCAGTCTTGGCTTTTGCGGATTCCACTAAGCCATATGTGCTTCATGTTGACGCCAGTTCGAATGGTTTAGGTGCAGTCCTGAATCAAGAATACCCAGAGGGGTTGCGTCCAGTGGCTTATGCAAGCCGAAAGTTAAGTTCTACCGAGCAGCGTTATCCCACACACCAACTTGAGTTCCTGGCTCTTAAGTGGGCAGTAGTTGATAAGTTCCATGACTACTTGTATGGCGTCAAGTTTGTCGTGAGAACTGATAATAATCCACTAACTTACATCTTGACCAGTGCCAAGTTGAATGCCACGGGACATCGATGGCTTGCCGCATTAGCCACTTATGATTTCAGCTTACAGTACAAGCCAGGAAAGCAAAATGTGGATGCGGACGTATTGTCTCGATATCCTTTCAGCATGGAGTCTGAAGAGTGGGCAGAAATACCACAAACA
Source organism: Carassius auratus (assembly GCF_003368295.1). Classification (NCBI taxonomy): domain Eukaryota; kingdom Metazoa; phylum Chordata; class Actinopteri; order Cypriniformes; family Cyprinidae; genus Carassius; species Carassius auratus. The sequence goes on along the minus strand of NC_039249.1, from coordinate 26,941,530 downwards.
GCAGTAAAGGCTGTATGTCAACTAACCAGCTCGTCTTTAGGAGGTGAGTCTCCTTCAAGGTTGATAGACCAACTCTGTGTCTCTCCACAAAGTATTCCATCAATGTATGCTTGTCCTACCGAGCTTGAAATTGGTCAAATGGAGTTGTGGACACACGAAGATCTAAGGTCAGCTCAGGACCAAGACCCCATCATTGCTCCAGTAAAAAATGAAGTGGTTTCAAACAAGGTGCTTACCATGCCCAAAAGCTCAAATCCAGCTGTGGCACTATTACAACGACAAAGCCAAAAATTAACCATCAGAGACAATCTTCTATATAGAGTAATTACTGATCAAGATGGAAAAGAAAGATGGCAAATGGTTTTACCTGAGAAGTTCCATCTTCAGGTAATGAAATCCTTGCATGATGATGCAGGTCACTTGGGGGTTGAGCGGACTTTTGAACTGCTAAGAGATAGGTTCTACTGGCCTAAAATGCACCAGGACATTGATCGGTATGTGAAGACTTGTGGAAAGTGTGTGGTCAGGAAAACTTTGCCACAGAGGTCATCGCCACTGAATCGCATCACTAGCAGTGGGCCTTTAGATCTTGTATGTATGGATTTCCTCTCCATAGAACCTGATTCAAAAGGGATTGCAAATGTACTGGTCATAACAGATCATTTTACACGTTATGCTCAAGCCTTCCCTACAAAGGATCAAAGAGCTGTGACCGTGGCCAAGGTTCTGTGTGAGAAATTTTTTGTCCACTATGGATTGCCCGCAAGAATACATTCTGATCAAGGCAGAGACTTTGAGAGCCGTCTCATTAAAGAGCTTCTGGGAATGTTGGGGATCCGAAAATCTCGTACCTCACCTTACCATCCGCAGGGTGACCCTCAACCTGAGCGATTCAATCGCACCCTTCTTTCAATGTTGGGTACCCTTGATCCTGCAAAGAAAGCAAAGTGGAGCCAACATATTAGCCAGCTGGTACATGCTTATAATTGTACCAAGAACGAAGCGACTGGTTACTCGCCGTACTATCTATTGTTTGGGCGGGAGGCTCGGCTACCTGTGGATCTTTGTTTTGCAACTTCACCTAATGGAGATAATGAAGTAACATATCAGCAGTATATGGAAAGAATGAGACATGAACTTCAAGAAGCTTACCAATTAGCAGAGGAGGCTTCTTTGAAAAATCATCAACGGAATAAACAACATTATGACAAGAGAGTGAAACCTCAAATGTTGGAAAAAGGAGATCGTGTTTTCATTCGAAACCTGGCTCAAACAGGAAAGCAAAAATTGGAGGACAGGTGGAATTCTGTGCCTTACATAGTAGTGGAGAGGTTAAGACACTTACCTGTATATAAGCTAAGACCTGAGACAGGAACTGGACGATTGAGGACTCTCCACAGAGATCATCTGTTGCCAATTGGAGACAGTGTCAGAATTCCTGCTCTGAGTGGTGGAGAGGAAATAAGACCTCCAGTAACTAGGGCACAAAGTGTGAAGAAAAAACAATTAAGAGGAAAAGTAGCTACTATGAATGAACCTAACAGAGTAGAAACGTCTTCTGAGAGTGAGGATGATATTTGCTACCATGTACCAGACCGAAGTGGACTACAGACCAAGACACTGCACACATTATTACCTGAATTTGTTGGTGAGAAGGTTGTGCACAATGCTGATGGAAGTAGAACTTTAAAAGACAATGTGTCTGAGGAAAGTCTGGAAGAGAATATGAGAGAGAATTCCTATTCAAACCCTGAAATGGAAGTGGAGGAGTTACCAAAAGAGAAAGTTCAAGTCAGCAACCTTCCAACAGTGGAGTTAGCATCTACGGATAGACGTTCAAGGAGAACTGTAAAACCGGTCATTAAGCTAAGCTATGATAATCTCGGCAAGCCTTCAGACAGACCTTTAGCTATTGTATACAAGGGTATGGTCATACATCTTGGGAACGGGAACTCTGGGGAGAAGAAAAACGTTTGTGGTACCTTCTGGTGTCATCCACTGGCCCAGTGTGCTAAGTGTAACAAAGTAAACTCTAATTCAGCTTTAATAGCCACAATACAGAGTTAAGTTTGACTTTCCCTGTAATCTCATGGGGACATGAGAATTTTAAGAGGGGGGAGAGTGTAACCCAGGTATATTCCCCTCAAAGTTAAATAAAAAGTATTTAGGACTCTTAATAATAATGTTTATTGGGTACTGAATTCATAGTTCTTTAAAATGTGTATATGGGCATCTACCCCTTTAAGAGCATCGTTTGTGTTATAGTTTGGTTGTAATATACATGTGCAAAACGTGGGTTTTACTAACAAGTTAGTTTTGTCCGTTATTCATTGGTGAATAATTGTTTAAGCCCGCCTGATATCTACGTAATGTGAAGTTTGATTGGTTCTTGAGAGTGGATGGGAAAAGGAGAGAAGAAGAAAGCGAACGGAACAGGTGTGTGTCAAAGCGCGCCGTTGTAGGTGTGAGAGAATCGCGATTAATCCGGATAGGATTGATTGATTTTATTTATTTTTTGAGCAACAAAAAGTATTGAAATAGTTTATTTAGCAGTATTTGCTTTGTTTTCACAAAGTTCGCTGGCTGTAGGCTGAATGCTGAGTTAACTTTCTGTTTGTCAGTACACTTGTGTGAGTTCCAGACGAGTTAGTGCTTAATTACAATAAACATTGTAATCGTATTACTTGAAGTGATTTTATCGAGTGGTTGAGTTGAAGGTTAACCTGAATATTTCGTATTGTGTTAATTTATATTCACATAAAAAGTCAGGGTTACAGCTACACATAGGGAATAGTGTTTGTGCTGAAGGGTGTTAAGAGAGTTCCCTTATAATAAGTCGAGAGACTGCAAAGTTTGAACCCGAGTACCCGCCTTAAGAGCTCAAGTACATCATTACTGAGAGGGAAGAGGGTGCTACACCAATAAACTGTAAAATCGTCACTCATCTGTACACCAATAAACTCATCTTAATCATAAACCAATAACCGCTGAGGTGGGCGGGGCGACACGTGTCGCTGCGCCCCAACGTGTCGCCCCGCCCCATCGTCCAGACTGCTACTTGGTATAGACCCCGTTATAAACTTGTGGTTAACTGACTTCATAGCTTCATTCTCTGGTTTTCCTGATGGTATTATCCATCATTTGCCCTTTGCCCTATATGAGTGATTGTATGCTTGATTTTACATGAAATTTACATGAGTTTCTGATTCTGCCATGTAACAGAAATGACTCGAACCAGACAAATTAAAGAGTCTATCAGGGCTGTGTTTGAAACACGGAGCCGAATTCCTCAGGAAGTCAAAAAACATTCTGTGCCACAAGTCCCAAGCAGGATGAGCAACCAACTTGTTAACACAACAGCTTTCAACATTAACACCACTAGAACAATTATTTACAATTTCAATTCGAAGAAGAGAAATTTGGTGTCAAATGTGTTGTTCGTAATGGAAATACAACGCTGGACATCACATGTAAACCCATGAGATCGAGTTAAACACTTCCATTGACTTCCCCCACCTAGCAGAACCAGACTGAAATTCCTAAGGGGGGGGAGGGGACTTGTAACCTCTGTCTCCACAGAACATCCCTATGTCAGAGAATGAGGGTGTACTCACACTAGCCAGTTTGAACCGTGCCCGAGTGCGTTTGACCACCAAAGCGCGGTTCGTTTGACTAGTGTGAGTGCTCCGAACCGTGCCCGGGCGCGGCTCGATTAACCGGCCCTGGCCCGCTTGGAAGAGGTGGGCCAGGGCACAGTTCAGTTGGACTCGGGCGCGGTTCGCATGCAGTGTGAGCACTGAAAATGCTCCAAAACCAAAATGGCAGGGAAAGGGTCGCTTTGGTCTACGGCAGAGGTGCAAAACGCATAAAAACTAAAAACTGCAAAGTCCTTGCTGCACTTCAGCTGGTACCTTGCAAACATCCTCAAACGAGAAGCACGATTACGTGAAAATTTTCGCGCCACTAAGGCGACACATCTGTTTAACAACAGGCTGTGAGAGGGCTGTTGACCAAACAACACAAAATTATCCACAAAGAAAACAGAGCGATTGTGTTCAGAGAGCGCCGCTCTTCCTGTTTATCCCGAAACCGTCGCACCATAATGACGTAAGTGTGCTCCGGCACGAATGCTGAAACCCTATATGTGAGTGCAGGCCAGAGGGGGAGTGGGGAGGGGGGACAATCGTACTCGGGCCCGGTTCATGGCAACCGTGCCTAGTGTGAGTACACCCTGACAAAGAAACTGTCTTTTGTACATATATATGGACCAAAATGAACTCCAAAATGACTTACAAATGAATCAGTCCATCGATTCACTCCATATTCATTTATGTGTAACCCACACATTTGACTATCATGTTATAATCACTTATTGTGTTTTTTTTTTTTAATAACTATGGTATAGCTTAAGGATTCATAATTATGTTTGGTATGTGTGTGATTGAATCTGCTTGCTTGAATTATACCAGACAATAATTTATTTGTCCCATGTATCATATTCGTGTTATAGGAATCATGTCCAAAATTAGACCCTGCCAGAGCAGGAAAATTCAGACCACATGCTTGGTAAGATAAACGTATGATTTATGATACCCCCGAGCCAAGAAAATATCTGATTGGTCAAGACAACATTTGAGGTGTGGCCAACAGGTCAGTTTAAATACTTAGGACACCATAAAATCCTGCTGTGGCGGTGGAGGCGTGGTTTAGCGAAGTCTGCAACGGGAGAGCGAATGAAGAGACGAGCGGTGGTAAGTGGTTCAGGTGAGAAACTGTTAACAGCTGGGTCTCATTGCAGTGATTGGCGTGGGGAACCGGTACTTAAGCCGCACGACAACCAGAGAAGAGCAAGAGAGCTGAGGACTCGTGGGGAATCTGAGCGGAGGCGAGCTGGGGAAGCCTCAAAGCAGACGGGCGTTACACAGAGAGGAAAAGACGTTTAAACTGGTGCGCATGTGGCGCGACTTTATTTTCTGTTTTCTTTTAAGTTGTATAATAAATACCCACGAGCCTCAGAACGCCGATTCCGGTCTCCTTCCTCTTTGATCGTTGAACAATATTACACCTGCTTTTAGTTGTTAGCTTTGCTTTGCTACTAGTCATGCCTGCTCTTAGCTTTTAGCTTGTAGCTTTGCTACCTAGCTTTAGCTTTCAGCCATGCTGTTTGTTATCACTATTCTTTAAGCGTGGTTCCAGCGTGCTTCTTAGCCACGATGAGAAGAAACACCACCTTGTCTCGTCAAACTTTATTTCTTTTCTTTTCCGTTTGAGAGTTTCGTGTTCTGAGTTAAGTTTTGTAACGTCGAGCCCCCGACGCCTGACCTCGGGTGCTCTTTTCAACTTCAACCAGCCACACAACACGCCCAACAACCACGGGCTTCCCAAGACGTCACTTCAACGACTACTGAACTTCCAGCCAATCAGCGACAACTTTTCACAGGAGACGCAAGTAACCTCCAGACTGTGACTTTTACTGGTGTATCTAATATAATTTTAACCTCATTGAGGAACTCAATGCGAGGGCCAATTACGTGATTAATGGTTGTTCATGTCCATGCAATTTAACGTATTGCTGTAAACTTGGGAATCCATATTTCCATTCTCTTAAACTCATCTTTCCCTAACTTTCGATCTTCCTGCAACTTGTGTGAATGTGTGAGTGAGTGCGTTTATGTTTTAGATTAGTTTATATGTCTTAGATTTATCTAATAAAGCCTTATTCATATTGAAAAGAGAAGTATCTTGTGTTTTGTGCTTACAAGTTAATGTCTTAAACTGCCGATCTTGTTACTGTGCTAATTGATAGTGTTTTCACTATAGTTTGGATAATAATATCCAGCGCAGATTTGATGTTAAACGGCTCGTTCAGTGAATCGCAGGGCGTCTCAGTGACCAGCCGTGAAACAGTGATTCTGTTCAAATTCCCTTTAAAATCTTAAATGATTTCCTTTGAGCTAAATTGACCTGTTTCCCTTACAGCCATGAAAAGTTTGAAGATTTTGATCCTCGTTACATGCTCTGATGCTCTGAAAATATCCTTACTTAGCTGAAATGAAATGACGCTAAATGTTCGCTGGATGAACAGACTAGTTGATGGCAATTCAATTCTGTTACAGTTTGTTAAAAAATAATTTATTTACAACACTAGCATGTTCATATCATGATTACCAATTGACTACCACTGTCACTAGCATGTTTTTAGCATGATTAGCAAGTGACTAGCATGTTTTTAGCATGATAAGCAAGTTAACAGCATATTGGTAGCATGCTTAGCAAGTACTTGACATGTTGTTAACATGATTAGCAAGTGATTAGCATGTTGCTATCATGTCATTAGCATGATAAGCAAGTAACTACCATGCCGCTAGCATGTTTACAGCATGATTAGCAAAGGACTAGCATGTTGTTATCATGATTAACAAGTTACTAGCATATTGCTAGCATTATTAGCAAGTCACTAGCATGTTGTTAGCATGTTCTATGCTAAACCAGCAAAAATTAATTCATTAAATAAAACAGCTAAAAACCAGATAAGACCAGCGTGACCTGCCAAAACAGTGGCCAAAGCTGCTTTAAAACAAGCTTGGGAGATCAGCTAAAGCAACCAATCAGCTTAGGCTGGTTTTAGCTGTATTTTCAGTAGGGAGTTTTTAGGTTTTGCTATGGCAATAGACAACTTAAATACACCATAAGTCTTATTATATAAAAGTTGAAAGTCAATGAAAGTCTATGGGATTTTAAGTGGTTTTGATAGTATGGTTTACGAAAATTGCAAGCTGGATCAGTTAGAAAAGAAATAGCAACCCGAGTCAGACCAGTCTGAAGGTCTGTGCTCAGTTTGGTGGTTGTAGATTTAAAAGTCTAGGAGGAGATATATTTCTGATTTTTAAATCTGATTTTTCAAGCCACCTTAATTACTTAACTGTGTAAGGTATTTTAAAGTAAACGCACATACCTTAGAATGCAGAAATTCTTATTCAGATTTCAGAATGAGCCGTTTGACATTGCTAATAGACTACCGAGATGTCTCCTCTGAGTTGATGTTTGCTAATGAATATGAACATAATAAGTAAAGGAATTTTACAACATTGAACAATTCAACATTTAAGACATATGCATTGTAAAAATGTGCAGGGAGAATTCAGATATTCAGAATTCGGGGTGGTGTTGGTGCAGTGGATAGGACGCATGCGTTTGGTATGAAAGACACCAATGTGTCCCTGATCAAGACACTTAACCCCTAGTTGCTCCAGAGGTGTGTGACCTCTGACATATATAGCAATTGTAAGTAGCTTTGGATAAAAGGGTCAGGTAAATGTAAATATATGCTCGTTAGTTGATGTTAAATCATACAAAAAGAGTTTATGGCATACTTGAAAATAACAATATGGTGGCACTTTTTATGACATCATGAGCAATCCACCTTATGAATTAATAGATTTTGAAATTGTCCAACACAGATTCAAGCAAGCTGTTATTACTTAGTGTAAATCCAATGTTTTTGAAAACTGAAGGGTATAAAAAGCACTTCTGCAGATCTGTACACTTCTGTAAAAAGAACGCATGGTAGAGAAATTAGGTAAGATAAAAGTAAACCAAATATTTAAGGATAATTAATTTCAAAATTAATAGTTTGTCTTTAAACAAGATTATAAAACTTTGAGAAACATGCACACAATGGCAAATATATATATATATATATGAGCACTGTTTATTCATATTAATAATTTAAGCTAAACGCTTTTCAAACTTACAACTTACAGCTTCTCAACTTACTACAGTCTCCGTGCTCACAGCGTCCTAAACACAAATAATTTTTATATATTTTTTTTATATTTATATTTTCATTGTCTGGCTATCTGGGACTTCGGTATGGAGTTAAAGGTTAAGATTATACTTTTCCGCTAGTATTCTATCACATTGTGAGTTATATTAGCACCTTTTTTGTTGTTTTCTCGTGGTAACTGATAGAGCATTTGGACACGGAAGCGCTGCTATGTGACGTCAGACTTAACAAGCGAATATCACTTATATATCATTGCTCTTTTTGTTGTTTTTGATTGCTTCCACTGTCCTCATCTGCAAGACGCTTTGGATAAAAGCGTCTGCTAAATGAATAAATGTAAATGTTAATGTAAAGTATGTATATAACATTTAATATCTGTTTTTCCATTTAATGTTTCTGCTGCAAGAGCCTTGATTGGCGCTTTCTATAACCAAGCATCTGAAATGTTTCCTTAATATTAATATATAGCCATTATGTAATCTACAGTCTATTTCAGTAAAAATATTTAGCAAATAATGACAATTTTTGCTATTTAAATTATGCAGGTATGTCATTATCTTAAGGCCAAAAAGGTAAGATAAAAAAAAAAAAAAAGTAAGAACATATGCAAGGATAATTCATTGCAAATATTTAATATCCATACTGAATTTACTTTAAGATCAGAGAATTGTGGACTGCTTCTAAAATTAGAGTAGGATTAACTGTTCACTTGAGATAAGCACTTCAGTCTGTTGTAAACTTTTGTTGGGTAAGACACAGGGCACAACCTAGGTTTCCAAAAATTCTTCAATTTCTCTGAGTTTTTTCTTCAATTCTCTATGACTTACTTATGAATAAGATTTTATTTAAATTAGAATAAATAAATACAGTAAATTAATTTTCAATATTTCTTTCAAAATTAGAAAAGATTAAAAAAAAAATCTGTTTAGGTTGGATAGTTTCCTAGCTCTGGTGTGTATAATCTGCTTAAGGAAACCTTTCAATGCATGTGAGCTTGTCTGTTCAACCCAGATAAGGACTTAGAGTTGGATGTGGTGTCACGAATCTTTCAGGATGATGAGCAATTATCCTACAGCTTGGTTTGTGCATAGAAACAATGGCCTTCTGAAAAATAACTAGTGTGTGCGCTGTAAGGTTGTGGTGGGGTGGGACACAGGGCACACCCTTGATTGGCAAAAAAAAAAAAAGTAAACAAATATCAAATTGAAGACAAATAAGATTTTAATAAACCAAATCAATCAAGTACTGAAAATGTAATTAATTAATTAATTTACAATTTCCCTAAAAAAAAACTAAAACGTTTTAAATGACGAAGTGAAACAATTTCCCCATTTGAAACCCTACAAGATAAGGAATTTATCAGCCAATTGAATCAAATAATCAGTCAATCAATAAATAACACAAAGTTAAGGGATGCATGATATACTGACCACCATATTGATATCATCCAATAAATGTTAATTTTTAGTGTTATCATTATCCTCCCAATAAGAAGATAAGTCAATTTCCTTCAGAACACTTCAGATGCGCACTGTTCACCATGATTGGTTTGAATTGCTTAAAAAATGAACAAGTGAAGGAATCACTTCGAAAAGGAAAATACAGTTAAGTGCAACAAGTGAAAGTCAAGTCTGTCATATAGTCTACATAAACTAATAATGAGAACATAAAATTATAAATAATGCTGTAAAAACTATTTTTATCTTATTATTTTATCAACAATATGGTTTAATTTAAATAATTTCATTACTGTCTGTGCAGAGGCTATTCTGATTTTATCAGTGGCACATGCAATTTACTTCAGTAAATTCAAGTAATGTTATAATGTAATGTTGTCCAGTGACTTGCATTATTTAAGCATAAAATGGTGAGACTTTTTAGATCAGGCTCTTAAAAATATATATATATAAAAAAATTAGATTTATGGGTCAACACATCGATTATTGGCTTTCAAATATAAAGAATTATCGGTTATTGTTAAGGGCCAAAAGTTTCATATAGCTAACAGAGTTTACTAACAGAGTTTATTTTCAAATAACAAAGTGAAACTATTCCCTGAAATGAAACCTTAACATATTAGAAATTAATCATCCAAAGGAAATCAAATAAACTAAAATGTTTTAATAAATAAACAGGTGCTGGTCATATAATTAGAATTTCATCAAAAAGTTGATTTATTTCACTAATTCCATTCAAAAAGTGAAACTTGTATATTATATTCATTCATTAAACACAGACTGATATATTTTAAATGTTTCTTTCTCTTATTTTTGATGTTTATAACTGACAACTAAGGAAAATCCCAAATTCAGTATCTCAGAAAATTAGAATATTGTGAAAAGGTTCAATATTGAAGACACATGGTGCCACACTCTAATCAGCTAATTAACCCAAAACACCTGCAAACCCTTTAAATGGTCTATCAGTCTAGTTCTGTAGGCTACACAATCATGGGGAAGACTGCTGACTTGACAGTTGTCCAAAAGACAACCAATGACACCTTGCACAAGGAGGGCAAGACACAAAAGGACATTGCAAAAGAGGCTGGCTGTTCACAGAGCTCTGTGTCCAAGCACATTAAAAGAAAGATGAAGGGAAGCAAAAGATGTGGTAGAAAAAACATTGTACAAGCAATAGGGATACCCGGACCCTGGAGAGGATTGTGAAACAAAACCCATTCAAAAATGTGGGGGAGATTCCCAAAGATGGAATGCAGCTGGAGTCAGTGCTTCAAGAACCATGGCGCACAGACGTATGCAAGACATGGGTTTCAGCTGTCGCATTCCTTGTCAAGCCACTCTCGAACAACAGACAGAGTCAGAAGCGTCTCGCTTCAAAAAGGACTGGACTGCTGCTGAGTGGTCCAAAGTTATGTTCTCTAATGAAAGTAAATTTTGCATTTCCTTTGGAAATCAGAGTCCCAGAGTCTAGAGGAAGAGATGAGAGGCACACAATCCATGTTGCTTGAGGTGCAGTGTAAAGTTTCCACAGTCAGTGATGGTTTGGGGTGCCATGTCATCTGCTGGTGTTGGTCCACTGTGATTTCTGAGGTCCAAGGTCAAGGCAGCCATATACCAGGAAGTTTTAGAGTACTTCATGCTTCCCTCTGCTGACCAACTTTATGGAGTTGCAGATTTCATTTTCCAACAGGAATTGGCCCCTGCACACAGTGCCAAAGCTATCAGTACCTGGTTTAAGGACCATGGTATCCCTGTTCTTAATTGGGCAGCAAACTCGCCTGACCTTAACCCCATAGAAAATCTATGGGATATTGGGAAGAGGAAGATGCGATATGCCAGACCTAACAATGCAAAAGAGCTGAAGGCCACTATCAGAGCAACCTGGGCTCTCATAACACCTGAGCAGTGCCACAGACTGATCGACTCCATGCCACATCGTATTGCTGCAGTAATTCAGGCAAAAGGAGCCCCAACTAAGTATTGAGTGCTGTACATGCTCATACTTTTCATTTTTATAAATTTTAGTGGGCCAAGATTTCTAAAAATCCTTTCTTTGTATTGGTCTTAAGTTATATTCTAATTTTCTGAGATACTGAACTTGGGATTTAAAAAATAAAAGTGACATTCAGCCAAGTATGGTGACCCATCTCAGAATTCATGCTCTGCATTTAACCTATCCAAAGTGCACACACACAAACCATGAACACACACCTGAAGCAGTGGGAAGCCATTTATGCTGCTGCGCCCTGGGAGCAGTTGGGGGTTCAGTGCCTTACTCAAGGGCACCTCAGTCATGGTATTGCCTGTCCGAGATTCGAACCCACAACCCTAGGGTTAGGAATCAAATTCTCTAACCACTAGGCCACAACTTCCTCATTTACTTTAGTTGTCAGTTATAATCATAAAAAAAAAAAAATAAATAAAAATAAACATTTAAAATATATCAGTCTGTGTGTAATGAAGGAATATAATATACAAGTTTCACTTTTTGAATGGAATTAGTGAAATAAATCACTTTTTTGATGATATTCTAATTATATGACCAGCACCTGTATATGTTTTAATTCTAGCAAATAAATTAGAAATGCATAAACCAAGTTAATCCAATTCTTAAAAAAAATATTGCAATAAATAAATAATTAAATAAAGTACATGTAACACTAGCTCCAGGAGATCCACTGACTGGCTGTTCATCCTGGGAAAGTGAAAATCTTGATGATATATATATATATATATATATATATATATATATATATATTTATATATATATATATTTTTTTTTTTTAACAAGTACATAAACAAAACACAAAGATGATATTATTAAAGCAATTTACTCACCCTCATACATTTATAAAAAATAAAGATTCATCAAATGTGTGTGAGTTTGTTTTTGCATTCAGCACATGAAAAGTAGATTTTGCTAAATCTTTTTATTTATTTATTTATACATTCATATTTTTATTTTCAATACTTTGCACTTAAATTTCTAAACTTTTTTCTCTATGTACAGTATTGTTCAAAATAATAGCAGTACAATGTGACTAACCAGAATAATCAAGGTTTTTAGTATATTTTTTATTGCTACGTGGCAAACAAGTTACCAGTAGGTTCAGTAGATTGTCAGAAAACAAACAAGACCCAGCATTCATGATATGCACGCTCTTAAGGCTGTGCAATTGGGCAATTAGTTGAAAGGGGCGTGTTCAAAAAAATAGCAGTGTCTACCTTTGACTGTACAAACTCAAAACTATTTTGTACAAACATTTTTTTTTTCTGGGATTTAGCAATCCTGTGAATCACTAAACTAATATTTAGTTGTATGACCACAGTTTTTTTAAACTGCTTGACATCTGTGTGGCATGGAGTCAACCAACTTGTGGCACCTCTCAGCTGTTATTCCACTCCATGATTCTTTAACAACATTCCACAATTCATTCACATTTCTTGGTTTTGCTTCAGAAACAGCATTTTTGATATCACCCCACAAGTTCTCAATTGGATTAAGGTCTGGAGATTGGGCTGGCCACTCCATAACATTAATTTTGTTGGTTTGGAACCAAGACTTTGCCCGTTTACTAGTGTGTTTTGGGTCATTGTCTTGTTGAAACAACCATTTCAAGGGCATGTCCTCTTCAGCATAGGGCAACATGACCTCTTCAAGTATTTTAACATATGCAAACTGATCCATGATCCCTGGTATGTGATAAATAGGCCCAACACCATAGTAGGAGAAACATGCCCATATCATGATGCTTGCACCTCCATGCTTCACTGTCTTCACTGTGTACTGTGGCTTGAATTCAGAGTTTGGGGGTCGTCTCACAAACTGCCTGTGGCCCTTGGACCCAAAAAGAACAATTTTACTCTCATCAGTCCACAAAATGTTCCTCCATTTCTCTTTAGGCCAGTTGATGTGTTCTTTGGCAAATTGTAACCTCTTCTGCACATGCCTTTTTTTTAACAGAGGGACTTTGCGGGGGATTCTTGAAAATAGATTAGCTTCACACAGACGTCTTCTAACTGTCACAGTACTTACAGGTAACTCCAGACTGTCTTTGATCATCCTGGAGGTGATCATTGGCTGAGCCTTTTCTATTCTGGTTATTCTTCTATCCATTTTGATGGTTGTCTTCCGTTTTCTTCCACGTCTCTCTGGTTTTGCTCTCCATTTTAAGGCATTGGAGATCATTTTAGCTGAACAGCCTATCATTTTTTGCACCTCTTTATAGGTTTTCCCCTCTCTAATCAACTTTTTAATCAAAGTACGCTGTTCTTCTTAACAATGTCTTGAACGACCCATTTTCCTCAGCTTTCAAATGCATGTTCAACAAGTGTTGGCTTCATCCTTAAATAGGGGCCACCTGATTCACACCTGTTTCTTCACAAAATTGATGACCTCAGTGATTGAATGCCACACTGCTATTTTTTTGAACACACCCCTTTCAACTAATTCAACTAATTGCCCAATTGCACAGCCTTAAGAGCGTGCATATCATGAATGCTGGGTCTCATTTGTTTTCTGAGAATCTACTGAACCTACTGGTAACTTGTTTGCCACGTAGCAATAAAAAAATATACAAAAAACCTTGATTATTCTGGTTAGTCACATTGTACTGCTATTATTTTGAACAATACTGTATAACTGATGACAGATTTAAATGTGGTATGTTTAAGTTATAAAAAAGTACTGTGTTCCAATAAAATTTGCAACACTGTACATTTTACTACCAAATTATATACTATATCTAAGTTAACTTGAGTTTTCCTCCGTATCACATGATTTTAGGGCACGTGGCCACTGCAGGCTGAGCCAGAGGGTGTTATACACAAGAAAAGAAAAGACAATGGGGTAGAACAAAGGTAAACATTAACCGTGATTTTATAGGATGGAGGAATTTGCAAATGTGTCAAATTCATCCATCCGTTCTCATCCACTGTTGAGTATATTTTGAGCCTGTCCAAATGTCCTTATTTGCAGTCTTGGCTACTTGTGAATGTGTACACTTGAGAACATGTGCAAGGAAGTAAGTGTCAGGTCCAAAAAATTCCGAAGCACACTAAATCCACACTCTCCACTGTAGAATCTATATATATACTGTGTATATATTTATCTTGCATTTGAACGTGAGGAACAAGTTACAGCCTGGGGCAGCCAGCATGTACTCTGAGTAGCTTTATGTGGTTCTGCTGCTGAAGCAGTGAATATTTAAACAGAAAACTGACAGACTTTTAGCCCTGTCATCTACTATTATCCACACTCAGTGAACACAGGGGATACATTTGCTTTAAATTGTTTATTACAAATTCTGAAGTCTCATTCTATCAATAATATAGCACTGATTATGTACTTCACAGTTTTAAGGGTGTCAGCTAGTTTTTACAAAGGTTATTTACTCACATTTTTTTTCCACTTTGTTACTATTATTATTTATTTATTTTTCTAATAACTTTCTACTATAGAAATAAAAATCTAACAATGGAAAGAAGAATCCTTAATACTGTATTTTTATTTTTTAAAACAAAGAGTACCTAAGCAGTATTGTTCAAGTCAATCCCCTTACAGAAAAAAGCCCACACATGTCCCCATGTGTTCATATCTGATCACATGGGTTTCACACATTCACAGAATGAAAACATTCCAAAGCCACATGTGATTTCACATGGAAATGTCATATGGTTTGTTCATGTGGACTTACCTAATTACACCTACCAATTTAATTTTTTTTTTTTTGCCAGATTAGGTACAAATAGAACTCTTTCAAAATGTTAATTGCTTTTACAAACCACATTAAAAATATCTTACTTAACAACATACATATTTTACAGATATATGCTGAATACACAATGCAATAATCAATAAGGCATGTCTCTGTATTTCATACGTATCTGAATAAAAATAAATAATTGCAGGGACATGCTAATAAAGACTTTAATTTTCTGTAAAACATCATGACAACTGCCACAATCCCTGGAATGATGTTTATTGTTGTCCCTGATCCATTTGTGAAAGAGAGCCTGAAAAGCAAATTCTTAATCTCTCAAGGCATAAGTGATGGGAGGTAAAGAAAGTGAAGTCAGTGCCAGCCTTTGCCCAGCTCTTGTCCAAAAAAATCTCAGCTTTTGTCTGGGTGAGGTTGTGCCCTGTCCCGCTGAAAAAGCAGAGTCAGCCCTTTCCTAAAACGGTGGTCCCGCACACTGTAAATAATCACATTGCAGCAGCTATTGCTTGTCAGAATCCAAAATGCAAAAAAGGAGAAGTTGCACCAGGTGTATCCCACTACGTTTCCCAGCACAAATACTGCGATTGGAGAGAACGATGCCGTGAAGGCAAAGGTGAGGATTCCAATGGTTTTAGCTGCTTTGATATCAGAAAAAGACGGCCTGTGGGGGCAACTGCCAACTCCTGCATCCGTGCCAAGACTTCCCTCAGAGAGCAGTTTTCGTTTGCGGGAGTATCGGCGGATACTTGTGAAGGACAGGATATTGACAGCTAATGTCCCACCCAGTAAACTGAAGTCAAAGGCTGGAAACAGCAGAAGAATGTTTGCATCTGGTGGCAACTGATGTCTGATTAGTAAGGGTGCATAGTTGCACATGCGGCTGCATTCATTGTACTCCAGTGTGAAGCTGCTGCTCAGCATGAGCGGAGCCATTGCCAGTAAGAAGCTGCCAGCCCAGGACAAGACAATTAGGAACAAGGTGCGATGCCGTGTCACAAGAGTGTCTTTATGCAGTGGACGCAGGATTGCCACACTGCGCTCCACTGTCATCAGAAAGATGGTGCTGATTGAGACAAAAGTGCATCCAGCAAAAACTGGACCTATCAGCATGCAGGGTTGCCAAGGTCCTGATCCACCTTCCAGTGAGGGTGTTGAAATGCCCTGGTACCACACCGGTGGAGTGCTGGTCACCATCAGAGAGATTTCAGTGTATACAGAAAATGGCACCACCAAGACTCCAACCATCATGTCGGCCAAGGCCAGGGACACTGCAAGTCAAATATAGCAAATTGTTCAGAATTCTCCTAACTTTGCACTAGAGATCTGCATTCCTGCTAGACCTGACACAGCTGAATGTGGCACAGGATAAAGTGGGATGTGGGAGGAGAAAAGTTCATGAGAAAGCATTTACATGCTGAATGTAAACAACGCTGCTTACGTTTATTAATGCATGCACATGGATTGTGGTGCTCTCCAAAATGGCAAAAAATGGTAACTTGGGGATAATTATTGTTGAATAAAGTGTTGTTTTTGTTTACTTTTTGCACAAAATGTATTCTTGTGGCTTTGCAAAATTTAAGTTGTCCCATTGATGTCACTTTTTTTATTTGGGGAACTATCCCTTTAAGATGTTTTTGATGAAATCTGAGAGCTTTCTGACCTTGCACAGACAGCAACACAACTATCAAATTCAAGGCCCAGAAAGGTGGTAAGGACATCATTAAATAAGTCCATGTGACATCAGTGGTTTAATCTTCATTTTACGAAGCTATTTTATTGATGTCCTTACTACCTTTTTGTACATCGGATGTGGTAGTTGCGTTGCTCTTGGATTTCCTCAAAATAATATATATATATATACAGTCTTGTTCAAAATAATAGCAGTACAATGTGACTAACCAGAATAATCAAGGTTTTTAGTATATTTTTTATTGCTACGTGGCAAACAAGTTACCAGTAGGTTCAGTAGATTGTCAGAAAACAAACAAGACCCAGCATTCATGATATGCACGCTCTTAAGGCTGTGCAATTGGGCAATTAGTTGAAAGGGGTGTGTTAAAAAAAATAGCAGTGTCTACCTTTGACTGTACAAACTCAAAACTATTTTGTACAAACATTTTTTTTTTCTGGGATTTAGCAATCCTGTGAATCACTAAACTAATATTTAGTTGCATGACCACAGTTTTTTAAAACTGCTTGACATCTGTGTGGCATGGAGTCAACCAACTTGTGTCACCTCTCAGCTGTTATTCCACTCCATGATTCTTTAACAACATTCCACAATTCATTCACATTTCTTGGTTTTGCTTCAGAAACAGCATTTTTGATATCACCCCACAAGTTCTCAATTGGATTAAGGTCTGGAGATTGGGCTGGCCACTCCATAACATTAATTTTGTTGGTTTGGAACCAAGACTTTGCCCGTTTACTAGTGTGTTTTGGGTCATTGTCTTGTTGAAACAACCATTTCAAGGGCATGTCCTCTTCAGCATAGGGCAACATGACCTCTTCAAGTATTTTAACATATGCAAACTGATCCATGATCCCTGGTATGCGATAAATAGGCCCAACACCATAGTAGGAGAAACATGCCCATATCATGATGCTTGCACCTCCATGCTTCACTGTCTTCACTGTGTACTGTGGCTTGAATTCAGAGTTTGGGGGTCGTCTCACAAACTGCCTGTGGCCCTTGGACCCAAAAAGAACAATTTTACTCTCATCAGTCCACAAAATGTTCCTCCATTTCTCTTTAGGCCAGTTGATGTGTTCTTTGGCAAATTGTAACCTCTTCTGCACAAATGCCTTTTTTTTAACAGAGGGACTTTGCGGGGGATTCTTGAAAATAGATTAGCTTCACACAGACGTCTTCTAACTGTCACAGTACTTACAGGTAACTCCAGACTGTCTTTGATCATCCTGGAGGTGATCATTGGCTGAGCCTTTGCCATTCTGGTTATTCTTCTATCCATTTTGATGGTTGTCTTCCGTTTTCTTCCACGTCTCTCTGGTTTTGCTCTCCATTTTAAGGCATTGGAGATCATTTTAGCTGAACAGCCTATCATTTTTTGCACCTCTTTATAGGTTTTCCCCTCTCTAATCAACTTTTTAATCAAAGTACGCTGTTCTTCTGAACAATGTCTTGAACGACCCATTTTCCTCAGCTTTCAAATGCATGTTCAACAAGTGTTGGCTTCATCCTTAAATAGGGGCCACCTGATTCACACCTGTTTCTTCACAAAATTGATGACCTCAGTGATTGAATGCCACACTGCTATTTTTTTTAACACACCCCTTTCAACTAATTCAACTAATTGCCCAATTGCACAGCCTTAAGAGCGTGCATATCATGAATGCTGGGTCTCATTTGTTTTCTGAGAATCTACTGAACCTACTGGTAACTTGTTTGCCACGTAGCAATAAAAAAATATACGAAAAACCTTGATTATTCTGGTTAGTCACATTGTACTGCTATTATTTTGAACAAGTCTGTATATATATATATATATATATATATATATATATATATATATATATATATATATATATATATATACGTGTGTGTGTGTGTGTGTGTGTGTGTGTGTGTGTGTGTGTGCTTGAATGAAAAGGTTAATATTTCTAATAAAATTTCTGAAAAAACAAAACAAAAAACTGAGCACACTGCAGTGTGGGATACATTTGCATGTCATTCTGAAGATATTCTATATGTAAATTATTGTTGTTACCTTTGAGGTAGCCCTGAGGTGTTCGAGAATGCCGGGTCTGCATGAAAACAGTAAGCGTCACCACATTTCCCACCACAATGGCAAAGGCCAGACTAACCATGAACATGACCGCCAGTGTTTGGTTTAGTAGTCCACAACAGTGCGCTGTGCAGAGAGGTGCCAAAGTTTGTCCTGCACCTTGAGATTCACTCGTTGTCTGATTAGCAGTCTCCATTATCCCAAGTTGTGGTCCAGTTTCCCTAGGTACACTTAAGATGGCCAGTACTGAAGCCTTGGTACAGTCTTCATGCCTCTCACATGCCTCTTACAGTGGTTCTTTTGCTAGCCGTGGATCACAACCCTGTAAAAGAGCAGAAAAACAATTCAACATAACCAAGGCAACATTTAAGCTTATTATTACATCTGTATTAGACTTGTTGTTGCATTGTAATGATAACAAGCCTGTGTAAATGTATGCTTATAAATCAGTCTCCAATATTATGTAGAATTGGTAACTGCAAATATACAGAGGGACAAATTCAAAACGTGGATTGCCAAACATATTTAACAATCAATTAAAGTTAATAATCTCTTAATAGTCTCATTAATATACTTCTTTTAAACTAAGAATGGAAGTATCTTAATTGAATTTATTGAATTAACTAAGTATACAGAAAAATGGAGATGCATTTTGCCAACGCTTGTATTTAGTCTAATATTATTAAATTTTCTACAAATACTTCGCTTGTTGACTTTTTTGATGTAGTACTGCAGCATGTTTTATATGCAATCTTTTTAGAACCATACTACAATATGGATATATGGTAAATATATATATATATATATATATTTAAATAATCCTCACTAAAAACCTTAGAAAATTGTTCTTTTATTTTATTTTAATAATGTTTATGTTTATTTATTTATTTTTTGTTCTGGAACAAGATGACAATGAATTTTGCAGTGTCTCCTGTGATGCTCTCTGTACCGGCATAAATGAATAGATAAAGTGGAAGAAACAAAAATTATGAATAAAGACTTAAAAGAAGGGTGGAAAATCCCCCTACTGTTGTTGTGAGACATTCACCCCGGTTTCACATACAAAGCTTAAGCTAGTCCTAGACTAAAATGCATGTTTGAGCTGTCTCAACTGAAAATATCTTGCTGACATATCTTAAAATGTGTCTGTCATTGTTCTGTGTAAAGATGCACACGTTTAAATTTTCTTTAAGGCATTTTGTAAAATTTGATTAAAAATCTTAATTTAACTAAGGCCTAGTCCTGGCTTAAAGCTGCAGTAGGTAACTTTTGTAAAAATATATTTTTTTACATATTTATTAAACCTGTCATTATGTCCTGACAGTAAAATATGAGACAGATAATCTGTGAAAAAATCAAGCTCCTCTGGCTCCTCCCAGTGGTCCTATTGCCATTTGCAGAAAATCCATCGCTCCCGGTAAGAAATAACCAATCAGAGCTGCGGTCCTTAACTTTGTTTGTGTTCAAAATGTAGAAAAAGTGTATATAATAAGCGAGTACACCATGAATCCATTTTCCAAACCATGTTTTTAGCCTGTCCTGAATCATTACAGGGTACATCTATAATAAGTGTTTATATTCTGACTATTTTAGATTGCTTCGGGGGTACCGCGGCGGAGTAACCCAGTACCTTCGTGATTCTTTATAGACATAAACAGAGAGAAGTAGAATTAGTTCTTCCGCAAGATGCAAGCAGTTCTGTTTATTAACCGCTAGAGCGTCAAATGTTACAGACTGCAGCTTTAAGCTAAGCCCCGTTTGTGAAACGAGGCCTCAATGTAATTGGCGAGGCTCAAGGAAATTTCTTAATAGCTATTAAAAATGTTTGCTTAGGCAAGCATCGGTGTTACTATTGGTCATATGGTATTGGTATTTTAAAATGCTATTTTAACAAACTCCACTAATTGTATTTAACTTAAGAATGTAATTTGAGAAATGCAATGTGAATTTGAATGAAAGGAAGTGGTATTACAATGAACAGAAATTCAGGACAAACTGAGAATACTGGCTTGTTTGAAAGTTTAATGGATAGATATATAAAGAACTATGCACAGGCAAGGGCCATTCATATTTTCTTCTTTTTTTTTAGGTAATGCAGCAGTACATTGAGTACATTGTTTCTGGGAGATTAATAGTGCTGCAGAAAAACATGAACCAAAATAAAAACCTATGAATATATTACATTTAGAAAGGTCTTTCTGGCCTTGATGGCAGTCTTATAATTATTGCAGCATCTCTTCAAATAGAACCCTGACATTAGCCACGACTGCTTTCAGTGCTTTTAAACAAGCAGAACCCTACTGAGAGCTAGACTCCAGCGCTCAGCACACTAAAGGAAATTTAGCATGATAAATATTATGTGAACATTAAAATAGAAAGCTCTGCTGGGGCTTCTTGGCAGTTATGACAGCATCTCAGCTGGACACCAACACACACAGTCAAACTCTTACACACTCTCTCTCTCATTCTCTCACTATCTGTCAAAAAGTTTTACATCTTTTACTACACATGCATTTAGTAGGAAGCAGGCCAGGATTTCTTCTAATGAATCCAGCCAGGACATTGCATTTGCAATGTCTAATTCATTATGAATTAGATCTCTGAGATCAGAATCAAATTAAAAACATCAATCGTGGTTCGTTTCGCATTGCATTTGTTGAAAACTGGAAATGATCTGATGAAACTCTACCAAACCAAAAGCTAAAATTTAACTTATGCTCAAAGTTTTTATATCTTTGTTTCCAAATCCAATAAGCTGACTTATTAAAAAATAAAAGAAAAAATATATCAAGTTTAACAATAACAGACTGTTAATAATGGTAAATTATCAAATGAAAATACATGAAAAACTGTAATAAGTATGTAATATTGTAATATAATGTAATATTATTGCAAAATATTGTTAAATGTTCAGTTTTTGAAAGAATAACAAATAAAGCGCCTACCTGATATTTAAAGAGGAGACTTTAGAAATGCTTATTAGCGAAACCATTGGCTATAAAGTGAACTGCAACTTATTTGCTTGTGTTCACATCTACCACTTTATGTACACAGAGCTAAAAATACTGTTTTTTTACTTAGTATACTTGTGCAAATAGCCTCTGTCATAAAAAATACATACTGTAACACAAAGGTAGTAACTAGTAACTAGTACTCTTTTTTTCTAAATAATTTTCTGTATCGATTGTAATATAAGAAAATTAAACTATTAACATTCTCATCATAGAGATTGCCTTCACCACAAAGAAATACATATAATTGTGTTTTCTAATGTATCATAAAATATCTTATGAACCAACATAGCTGTTCACCTTCTGTAGACACTTTCATGCTGGGACCATGCCTGTGGTGCATTAAATTGCTGCCTGACAGCTTACTAGGTTTGGAATAGACTGTGTTGAATGTGACTACGAATTGTAAAGGATAAATTGCCTTTAGCCTAGATTTTGTGGACATATTTGTTTAGTTGCATGATTTGCATCATTTATTTAGCGAAACAGCACAGATAGTGCTTACAAATAAACTGTGCTTTCAGCAGGTTCAATTCATTCATCCTTCTATTTCTATTCATTCAGTTTCTATTTCATGTCAGTATTTCCTCCTCCAAGTAAACACTTGACCTAATAAGAGATTTGTTTCGCTCTCCAACCACTCATTACTTTGCCATAACTTGGGAAAGGCTGAAAGCTGGAACATATTTAACATTTAGACCTTAGGCCTGCCAATCATATTGTGCCACTAAATATGCAATTATACATAAATACATAGCTGCCCAAGACACATTGCTTTGACCAAAATTTAATAAAGCATTACATGTATATTTCACAGAGAACATTCCCATAGTGCATTGCAACAAGCTCAGTGAAAATTGACAATAAATGTAAATTTCATTCAGTCCTGTAAAAGTATACTGATAGCACTGATTCTAATTAAAATGTATTATTTCACCTAATATTTGTGTGCAGCATTTAAAATATTCTTAGTAGAGTGTTTCGTTGCTAGCTTAGCAACATTCTAATGTCAAACTCTTCATTCTAACATATTAAAATCAATTGTGAGCTGGATCTTTAGTGTGCAGAAATAACCGGGTGTGTGGAAACCATTCCAAAGTAATATCCAGAGAATATACAGAGGGCCACTCTGTCAGTCAAAAGCAATACACATTAAAGGGGTCATATGTTGCTTTTTTAAAGATCATTATTTGGTGTAACAGAATATGTTGACATGTTTAATGTTCAAAAAACACATTATCTTTTAAAATACTGTACATTATTGTAGGTTCTCTATGCCCTGCCTCCCTCAAATGGATAATTTTCTACAAAGTCCCTCCTATCAAAAAGCGCAGTCTTGTCTGATTGGCAAACTGACCCAGTGCACTGTGATTGGCCGAGTACCGCAAGCACTCGTTGGAAAAGCTCACCATGATCGCAAGCTTCATCTTCCAAAATAAATGTAATTACAGTTAATAATGTTCTTAGTTTTACCCGAAAGGGGAACAGAGTCATGTGACAGACACAGTGATGAAGTTTGTATGTGTTTGCAGTACAAAAGCCATGGACGGTTAAGGCAGCTGACTCCACTGTGTGACCCTGTCTCTCACAAATACGCAAAGTGCAAAACTCTGCATTTTAACATTTAATAGCAAATACTAATAACAAAACATACTTCCAGTAGCTGATTCAAAAGCAAAATTGATTGTAGTAAATTGTCGTCGTAAAGTTGTAAATTGTCGTAGTAAAATTTTAAATTGTAAACTTGTAAATTGTTGAAGTAAAGTCAGAATGACCTCCTCTGCTAGGTTCACAAAATCATCGTCCATAAAATGTGTTGATGTTCTGTTGTAAGTAATCTTAAATGATTCCATCTATTGCATCTACTTTTGGAAGGCCAAATAAAGTGCTTTTGCTTTGGCCTATGCCGTGTTTCCATCGAAATTACCCGGAACAATTGTACCAGGAACTTTTTTCCCCTGGAACTATTTTCCCCCCAGAACTGTTGCTTTCTGCGTTTCCATTGTGGTTTAAAGTACCGGGAAGATTAGGCAAATAGTCTGGTGACGTAGGTCTGCGTGCATTTCACAACACAAATATGCTGATTTTGGACCAGCATCCTCGGTACAGTTCAGACTATGTGCATTCGACTCGTGAATGTGATGTCCGCAATGAAATTGCGGTAATTGTAACAGCAGCGTACTTGATAACATCAGTCAGCTCAGTCTTGGCTACTGCAAATTTTCCTCACTGTACACCTGTTTTAATAAAATGAAATAGGGTATCAAATACCACTGCCTCCTTTCATTTTCATTTAAACATAATAATAGCTGCAGAAATGTACTTAGTTCAGGGAAATGTATGTATACAGCCATTACAATGAAACTAAATATTATATCAGTTGCCTTTTTTATTTTCATTTTAACATATAGATAAATTGAATAATAAAAAATAAACCTTAAAAAAACTGGCTATGCGTTCTGTACTGGAATAACTGAGACTTGTCATGGCACTTGTATACTGTTGTTGTTCTCTTGTTGACCTGACTGCTTCTATTGTTCTCACTTGTAAGTCGCTTTGGATAAAAGCATCTGCTTAATGATTAAGCGTAAAATGTAAATGTAAATGAATACAGACCAAAGATTACCTGTTAAATTTACCCAAAACTAATTATATTTTATGTTTAACCAATAGACATCAGAGCCAGAGGCACATATCCGAAGGACTAGCCAAGTAGAGACTGCTCTCAGCAGATACATGATCAATGAGCTCTCGCTGATCGTGTGGAGACGACCATCACCGAAATCAGCGAAACACATTTTTAAATGGGCACTGTCTTTATAAATAAACCTCAGATTTTAGCTTTAAACAACTACATTCTCGACTGAAATACTTTTAAAATGACATTTCATGACACATTAATAGTAATATTTTGAAAATGATCCAAATAAATTGTGGTTGAAATCAAAATGCTGCGTGAACTCAACCAATCAGCCCCCGAAAGTTCAGGAACTTTGAAAAAGTACTACCTTGCCAGCAGGGACTTTCTGAGGGGCATGTTTTTCCCCGGAAATGTATTTAGTTCCTGGTTCCTGTGGTGGAAACACACCGAGTACCAGCCCAAGGTCCCTAGTTCCTGGGTAAAGTTCCTGCGGTGGAGATACACTCTAGATACACACAGTATCTCCCTGACATGGCTGCTTCAACACTAACTGCAGTTACTGAAACCACGCCTTGTAGGAGCGTGTGTGAATGAGCCATTTTAGGTGGGCGTGGCAAAGTCTTAACTTCGATAAAAATATCTCTTTGGATTTGAGACTTTAGTCTTTGCAACTTTACAGATCTTCTACATGTACCAAGAGCTTGTAACAGGAAAAAATTAAATTGCATCATATGAAGCTTTTAAACATTTTGCATAATTTAAGTGATTGTGGAAGTGAACTGTAAATAAATAAGATTCTTTAGTATGTTGTGGAGGCAAATTGATTTATATGGAAGTCCCTATAGTTCCAGACAGATGAGGTCCAGCCTCTGTACCCAGGGCTAGAGTAGACATTCAACTGGAATAATGGAGTGACCAGTGCTGGACCCTGAAGCCCCGGGGCCCTGTAATTCTCATGGACTGTGAGTGTGTATCTGTCTTAATCTTTATGTCCAGCCTTTAATCTTCCAGCCTCTGCTTTTTCACTCTTATTTCAACATCATGCTCATATTTTTTCCACACTTTCACTTCACCTTAATCAGTTTAGTTTACTGCTAAATGTGTATGCACTGCTTTCAAGAGTTTATTTTATAGATATATTATACCATGCACTAACTGTTTATTAAATCAAAGTTGACCCTAATTATCACTGCTCCATTGCAATTGGTGAATTTTATTCTTAATAGTAATAGAAAGAATTGAAAAAGTCACATTAAATATTGTAATAGCTTATAAATTGTTAATAAATGGCATATTTCCTCATTTGAGTAAATTGTTAGTTGAAATCAAATATTGTGGAAAGTAGAATTTTTTTTAATTATTACTATGCATGCAGCGTTAATGTCCTCATCTTGACTTACAAAGTACATTAAATATTTATAATAGAATCAAAAATGCAAATAATAATAATAATAATAATAATAATTTGTTACACAACAGAAACATTTAAAATGAAGGCGTGAGACATGGACATTGGCATGCGATTATTGCATCCAGCAGCCGCTGATCACAGCGTGAGCAGAAAAAGGCAACTGATGCAAATCATACCAGTTTTTCGCTGAGGAGACAAGCTGTTGTCCCGGCCACTCAGCGGTGGTACAGCAGCCATGGTGACGGGATGGAACGAGGGTTACATACGTAACTGAGACGTTCACTTTCAGTCAGTCACTCTCGACAAATTGGAATCCCTACCAAAGCGCCATAGATGCTGCCCCTTCTAGTGTCCTGTGCCCTTTTTTAGTGTAGGCCGGGGCTCACAAAATAAAACAAAAAAAAGTCAATGTTGTTATAGCACTACCCACTCAGTGAGACTGGACACACTGGGAAAACATACCCATTCCACTTGGAACAGGAACATTGCAGAGGCCACATTCTTCCCGGCGGAGGTTTTGGAAGCACTTACACATATGAATAACCATTTAGGTGCATATGGAATAATAGAGGTGATTGTAACCTTCTTGGAAAATGGCAGAGAGGTCTCAACATATGGAACCCAGCTCTCTACCAGTTCTCATGGATTCATTGAGTGAGGCACTGGCACCGGATGTTCCGCCACATCTGGCTGCCAAGGGGATAGAGAATCTCGACAAGGTCTATAGTACAGATTCTCTGGAGCAATTTTAGCAAGCAAACACTAAGTGCTTCTCAGCGCTTCTACCCATTTGATGTGAGAACACAGGAGGATACCAGCTCCAAACAAATGCTATAGAATCAAGCGAACTTCCTCTCCATGGGGTCATGGTTAGCAGCAATCGCAGTGACATACTGTAGATTTTAAGAGTGGAGGGAGATAGCCATTTGCTCCAACCCTTGCTGAAAAAAGGAAATCACGACCCAGATCGGGCCTCTCCGGGGGTCTTCTCAGCGAGAAGAAA
The DNA here is from genome assembly GCF_003368295.1 of Carassius auratus. Lineage (NCBI taxonomy): Eukaryota > Metazoa > Chordata > Actinopteri > Cypriniformes > Cyprinidae > Carassius > Carassius auratus. Next base: position 26,914,752 of record NC_039249.1, on the reverse strand, counting down.
ACCACTCGATGAACAGATTCCACTACACTGCTCTCGCCAAAATTATTTGACGCAGAGAGTGCATGAGTAGAGCCTTTGTCCCAGAGACAGAGAAACCCATCCTGTTGTCGAGATTTTTCGAGACCAAATTCACCACTATGCCCACTATGCCCTCCTCTGGGGGAGGGAGAGGTTCATTCAACATCCACCAAAGAGCAGTTTCCTCCCTCTCTGGGTAGCCCTTCCCAATGTCTCTTGCTCTTCCGCTCACCACAAGGCTTGACGAGCCTATGCCCAGCTCCCTGCACCAATTGCTTGAGGCTACTATGAAGGCGTCACTCTTTCAGAACTTCTGGATTATGACCACCTTTGTGCAGGTCCATCAGTGCCTTGGCGTATAAGGCAGCTTCTCCACAAGCTGTATAATCAACGCCTGTCAGACCAGAAGAGTGCCCAGGCCCAGGAGTGAAGCAACGGGTTTGCCCACCAGGAGGAGTAGGTTTTAGCACATAACTGCTTCACTTATGACTGCTCCGGAAGGGGGATTGCCGTATACCCCCTAGCTGCACCATGTCAAGGGTGGTGAGGGAGAAGGAACCAGCAGGTTAGTTTAGGGCAGTAAAAGGTGCGGTCCATGACCTGGTGAGCTCCTCATGCACCTCCAGGAAGAAAGACACCAGGGTGGGGCACTGGGAAGATGATCCATTGTCTTTACAAAGACGCACCCATGTACTCGTTTATAGAAATTGGCTCTTTCAGGGAAATGCTCTTTTATGTGCTGAGATGCACAGTGGAAAAAACCACTTGCAGCATGACAGGGGGTAGTGCATCCAGAAATGCACAACCCGCTCAACACAGGAATGACCAGTGCTGAAGTGCTGTCCGCCAACACAAAAAGCTCCCTAGAGTGCGCTGAACTCGTCATCACACATGAAGATATTGGCAGGAGCAGAACAATGTTATCGCTTAGCTCCGAAGCGAAAAGCTGGAATGCATTGCACCGACTGCCTTTTTATGCTCACATTGTGATCAGTGGTAGCTGGATGCAATCATTGCATGCCAATGTCCATTGGCTTCTTAAATTTACACTCAAAGTAGATTGGTCTCTTGAAGTGAGATCCCAATTCGTTGGTTCGCTGATGTAACATCGAGAGTGATGGACTGAAAGGGAACTAATATGATAAAAAAATTGTGAAACTTACAATATGGTGGCTTGTCACAGGACCTAAAATTTGTCTTGTACAATAAATAAATAAGTACATATAAACATACACACATAAAATCAAATACTATCAAGATTTACAAGTAAATGGCATGTGCACTACTTTTATTTTTTAGGAAGGATTCCCTTTACATTTACAGACAAACATGGTTTACAAGATAAACACACACACACACACACACATATATATATATATATATATATATATATATATATATATATATATTATCTACAGCAGTTTTCATGTAATGCTCTTACCTACATATTCTATTCCTGAAAACTGTGTCTGACTAGCAAAAGAACAAGGCAATACCCACTGTCAGCCGCCAGTCTTTGTCCAGTCAAGATGTACAATAAAGTCCAGTTTTATTCCCGATTGAATACAGTCTCTCATCAGAAAACAGCAGGCAACTCTTTCACACAAACGTGGAAGATCAAGCTCACCTGCATTTGCTGCTTTTGAAATGATCTCTGTCAGACGTCCTCCCCTGTTTTCTTACCATCCCCTCCTTTGTCTCTCTGTCCACATTTTTCTTCCTCCCACTCTATATATTGCAGCCTCTCACTCCTTGCTGACCTAGTCTGTCTAAACTCTCTCTCTCTCTCTCTCTCTCTCTCTCTCTCTCTTGCTCTCTCTCTCTCTTTCTCTCTCAAACACAGCTGCAAGCTAAAGCATTACAGTTAAATATGCATTCCACTCTCTCTCAGTGTGTTATTCTCTCTTTCCTCACAGTGGTCCATTTGCTAGGAGATGGCCACTTTCATCAACCTCAGAAAAGCTGCTGTGAATCAATGGATCCTGACTAGCTCTAGACTTTTACCTATTATTGTTTGTCAGAGGCCACTGCCTCATTCACTCTCTATTCACCTCATCTTACAGTATGTTTTTCTTCCACAGCATTCATAAAAAATACACACAGAGCCATAAATACCCCTACAAATACAGCAGGACATTTTTTTTTATTTTTTTTTTTAATTTTTTACATTTAAAATTTAAAATTAAAAGAAACTTGAATGCAAATGTTTTGAATGGATGCGTGTATTACCAGTGGCTTAATCACCAGGGGGGTATTCCAGAAAGCTTGGTTAACTTACCATTTGATAAACTATAACCTCTGGGTTGATTTACCCCAAACAGGCATACCATGAGTATGTCGGTTCCAAAACACCTGAGAAGAGTTAGCTTAATCAACCTCTGACTGGTTACCCAGAGTTAATGCGCGTGCACGGTGCATGTATAAAGACATTTTCAATGGATCGCCGATTTCACGAGTCACCATGGAAACTCAAAGCGAAAAAAAGAGAGCCGCGTATTTCACAGAGGCGGAGTTGGAAGTTTTAATGCATGCTTATGAGGAGTTTAAGCCAATAATATTAAAAAGAAGCAATACAGCTGCATCGGCTAAAGCAAGAGAGTTGGCTTGGCAAAAAATAACGGACAGAGTAAATGCGTGAGTGTATTAAATTACAAATTTGGTATTGGCTCCCGTTTTATTGAAATGCAAAATAATGAAGTATGACTTATACATACTTTTGAATATGTTAAATCACTATGAAAGCATTTACTTTTCCTGCCATTTTATTTCTTTAGCTTGAAATAATAATGTATATTTCTTATTTAATAAGGTGTAATCCTTCTGGAGCCACAAGAACTTTAAGCCAAGTCAAAATGAAACACAAAAACATTCTGCAAAAAGGTAATATTTGATTACACAAGTACTGAACTATTATTATAACAGGATTTAGTATATTCATTCTGTCATGCAGCTAACAGAAAAAAGACTGAAGCCCGTCTAACTGGCGGGGGGCCACCACCACCTCCCCTCACCCCATCTGAGGAGCTGGCTCTGTCCCTTAATAAAGGGCGACCAGTGGTTGCTGGCATTCCAGGGGGCAGTTCATCACACATACTATGCACCACAAGTGATGGTGAAAAAAGGGTGAAATGTAAGTTTACCTCTATGATTTGTTTTCATTTTTTATCCTGATAAATTACTATCTCTGTCACTTAAAGGCTTTTTGAACAAGATTAATTTATGTAGGCTTATTTTATTTAACTGCATATGATGTATTATTTTCTTTGATAATATTGAGAATTTAACGGGTTGTGTGTTCTTATAGATACTGATGGACGGATTGTATTATTGGACTCTCCAGAAAGAACACAGTCTGTCACAGTTGTAAGTGATTTGTTGTCAGGTACTTTTAGGGTTTTTTTTTTTTTTTTTTGCCAAATAATGTATACTTGAATATTTGTCTTGTAGGATGAAGATGATGATGACGATGAAGAGACCACATCTGCTGTGACAGAAGTGGACAATGCTGGTAGATCCACTGAGGTATGATGCATACACTGTTAAATGTCGCTGTAGATTTAGCAGCACATTACTGTAAAAACCTACTGTACAATACTTCATTTTTATATTACAGTAAAATACTGTAATTTGCATTGCATTCTGAGTAATATTGTTTGAGCGGGGACATTTTACAGAATATTTTAGTGTTGCTGTAACCTAGCTGTAACTTGGCTGTAATATGCCAGGCAATAATACAGAATTGCTGTAAACAGCGCGTCACCTGACAGACGACGTCACAACACAACTGCCGCAGCTCACTTACAGATGTCTGAACGTCTCTCTCTGTGGAAATCTGGAAGTTTGGTAAGTTAATTTTAAATTTTATAATTAGGTTTAAGGAGTACATAGCTTTTAGTGTGAAATGACAGTGGAAGTTTAGCCAGCGAACGTTGCAAAAACACCGTTAGAGAGTTAACTTTAAATGTCTAACATTACTCGCTGTTTCCCTCTTGTCCCGTCATTTTCATCTAACGTTAACTCGGCGAATTATACCTGATTTATTTCGACCAAACCAGACCTAGTGATTGTTGAAGATTGTTACTGTGAGTTTTATTTTGTTTATGTCGAATTTGAATGTAGTGTGTTTTACAATGGTCTGTGAGGTAAAATTACTATATTTGCTAATGGAGTCTGGTAGGATTAATAACTAATATGTCTCTGTAGGGATCCTTTCCATAATGTTCGATCCGAGCCTGTCACCAAGAAATTATAGTATTATAATAGACACTGTGCTCCAACTGCTAAAAAGATTTGCAGTCTGTGACTGTTTCCCGGATGATGTGCTGCAGCGCGTCGCGGTCTATTTGAAGTCGTTTAGAAACAAAAAAAAAATAAATCTAAAAAAGGCTTAAAAAATATGTTATTTTCATCTGCAACGTAAATATGTGATTTGGGCTTCAGGGATTTCATTTAATTAAGGCGGGAGACCCAGTTCTGTAGCATTGCGATTGCAATGACAAATAATGATTAATTAAAAATATGAATAAAGGTATAAATTGCCTTTATCAAAGTTAATAATGATCTTTTAGTCAACAAAGACCCATGCATGCCAAAAAAAAGTGTAAAAATGTAAAAAAAAATCAGAAACAGAGGCTTATAATTTTTTACTATATGTTAGATGTACTGTTGGATTGAATGAAATACAGTGATGTGTTAACTTATACATCCACGGCAAGTAACGCGTAATTGAATAAAATGTATTTTGATTTCTTACAGCTCTACAGTGTGGGCCACTTATTTTTGCAGCCTGGGAATGAGTTTTCTGTAAGTATTAGCCATTTTAATACAATGTTTTAAAGGGTTACTTCACCCAAAAATGAAAATTCCGTCATTAATTACTCATCCTCACGTCTCTCCAAACCCCTAAGACCTTGGTTCATCTTCTACACAGATTGAGACTTCTTCCAGCATCAGAGGTTGAAGTGGAGAGGGGAGATTCAGTCTCTGCTGACTGAGATGGAGAATGACTCAAGAACCCTACAAGACCAAGATCTGATGGCGACTTCAGTTGTCCTGCTTTTGATGGCCTTCTTCAGGGAGGCGATGGAATCCCTGTTCATACTGGCAGATGTAAGTATCTCAAACACATCTATTGTTTATTTTGCCTACAAGGACATGAAAAAGTTTGTACTCCCCCTGAGTTTTTGTGCAAAGACAATATTTTAAATATTTTTATTAAGATAGGAAATTTAAATAATAAATAAGCAGTGGAAAAGTATTCTAAGAAAGAAAAATATCACTGACAATATTTCACAAGTTGTACTCATTATACTCATGTTTTATGTATAGTAGCTACTTCATATTCTGCACTTTGATTCATGTTGTTTTAATATGTTTAGGTCACGGCAACCCAGGCAGACATTGAGGCACAGCAGGTGATACCAGACACACCCAGGCTCATTATGCTTGGTAAGTATGTGGTTTTTCACTACAATTTATTATTTATGCACACACACACACACACACACACACACACATCAAACATATCATACACACTGGAACACACTAACACACACTTTGTAAACTCACTCACACAAACTCAGACACTCTCATAGACACACACTAACACACATACTTACTCATACACACTCTCACAGACACTCACACATACATGCTCATTCACCCACACACTTACATATATGCATACTCATAAACACTCTCACTCTCATAGACACTCACACATAAGCTCATATTCACCATCATACACTCACTTACTTACACATACTCACAAACATACTCAAACAGTATTCACACTTACATATGTTTGTACACCTACACTCATATACACACATACTCATACACCCATTTACACATTCACATAAACACAAACATACTCAAATAAACACACTCTCACAGACACTCAAACATTCATGCTCATATTCACTCATACGCCCACTCACTCACACATACAAACACGTACATACTTACAGATAGTTGTACAGCTAAATACTCATATACACTCACATATACAAATTCATATTCACATGCATACACCCACTCACTCAAACACACACATTCACCCACTCACTCACACACACACACATACAAACACGTAAATATGCTGTACATACTCTCAGATGTTTGTACAGCTACACACACACACATACTGTACATACCCATGCACAGATGTTTTACAGCTACACTCATATCCACTCACAGATAAACACTCACACCCACTCTCACACACACAGCTGTATCAACATAAGTATTTTTATTCACTTTTATTATATTCTATGAATGTGTACAAACAGTAATGTATAAATTGCAACATTTAAGAATTGAGTTAAGTCATTCATGGACTTTGTTGACAATGTTGTTTTTGGAATAAAACATTTTAGGTAATTAACATTGTGTTCTTTCATTTTCAGGACATTCAATTATGACAGCATCCAAGTGGATGCTATCAATTGAGGGAAACATTATCTTGACACTGGAAAGCAGTGACACATTTATAACTGCCTTTGCAGTGATTTTCGCAAGCTACTACATCTTCAACATCGAGTACCAGGAGTCTGCTGCTTGTACACTAGAGCTTGTTCAGAGGCAAGTGAATTTCTTTCTGCATTACACTTTTGTATTGTATTTAAATAATGTGTGGAACAGTTGAGTAACAAAATAAAAGTTGGAGGACGGGAGGAATTTGAGAAAAAGTTTGAGTGCATTAGTCTTTTTTTTTTTTTTAAACATTTATTAACTGGTATGATATTGCTAACAGGTTCCTGGTCAGAATCAACCCTGAAGATGGAAATGCCAGACAGTTAAAGTGTACTGCCAGACAGGGAGTTAGCAAGAGGACCAAGAGGTTGGTGCAGAGGAAGGTGACAGCCATCAACCCACATGTTAATAGTTTTATTCAGTCCTTGATGGAGTTTGAATGGAAAACTTCAAACTGAAGCCTGCGCTCACCACCCACTGTTAGTGGGACACTTGTTGTTGTTGTTGTTGTTTTAAGTTGTTATTGCTCATTTGTCATTCTTTTACTCAACACAATCCTCAAGTTCTCTTTTCTTGTATGTTTTTGTTTCATTTACATTTGTGCAAACTTAAAGGGATAGTTGACCCAAAAATGGAAATTCTGTCATTGTTTACACACCCTCAAGTTGTTCCAAACCTGTATGAATTGCATCCTTTTGTTGGAAACAGAAGATATTTTAAAGAATACTGGTAACCAGACAGCTGACGGCACCCACTGACTTCTATAGGTTTTTTTTTTTCCTATTATAGAAATCAAAGGCTACCATCAACTGTCTGGTTACCAACATTCTTGAAAATATCATCTTTTGTGTTCAACAGAAGGAATAAATTCATACAGGTTTGGAACAACATGAGGGTGAGTAAATGATGACAGAATGTTTATTTTTGTGTCAGCTATCCCTTTAAAAGCCATTAATACCTGTGAATTGATGATGCACTGAACATTCAATGGTTTTAAATGAAATGGTTGTAATAGTTTTAATTGATTGAATAAAACATTTTTGACAAGAACATTGTTTGGGTTGTCTTTTGATTTGGACAGGTATTCTGAAGTATAATTATAATATTACTTCCTATATATTTATATACTGAAATAACTACATATTATAATCACAATATTAACGTAATTAGTAATTATTTTGAAAATTATAGTAATATTTAGCAGTAATGAATCAATATAGATATTGCAGTACAATACCGTATTAATTACAGCAGAAGCAGACTAAAATGAGAAAATGTTGTAAAATACAGTAAAATACTGTTTTGTACAATTACAGTACTGGCCTTGTGTACTGTAAATTGAATTACAGTATAATTACTGTAAATCACAATACAGTAACTTGCTGGCAACCGTGCTGCCAGTACTGTACTGTAAAAATACAAGAAAATAGTTAACAGTGTACCATTATGATGTATGGCCCCTTTTTGCATTAGAGTAACAAACTGTCATTGTCCTTTCATAGTACATACCTAGGGATTTGCCCACAGATGAGGGTCCTTCAGCCTCAGCACACAATCTAAGCAGGGTAAGAATTTGTGTCCATGTGTCCATATTTTAATTTTATTCTCTGACCAAACAATCTCATTTATTACATTTTTCCACCTTAGTTGCCAGCAAAGGAGCTGTATAAGGTCCATCTTCAAAAACAAATAAGAAAAAGTGACATGGAGATGGACCTTATACAGCTTCAAATGGAAGAGAAAAGGCTCCTCATTAAAAAAGCAGCACTTGAAATAGAATTACTTGATAATCGCCTTAAGGTGAGAACTTGTCTGAATATTAATCTGTTGCATGTTAAAAGTGGTCTGTCTGTCTCTATCTATCTATCTATCTATCTATCTATCTAGCTATCTATCTATCTGTATGTATGTATGTATGTATGTATGTGTAAAGCAATATATAAAAAAAACATTTTAATGAATTTTACTTGTATTGTTTTTCAGGAAATGAAGAAATAAACTGCCTGGCAGACCAGTGCAAAAAAAAACTAATAAAAGTAATTTTGACAAATCCTGTCTCTCAAAAGTCTTCCGTCTCTGTTGGCCTCTAAAATCTGTCGGTGTTCCTCTGGGCCATCTTCCTCAATACAAGGAGGGTGGCTCTCTCCTCTTATAGTGGCAATATTGTGAAGCACAACACAAGCCACAATAATGTCGCATGCCCTCTCTGGACTAACCCGGAGCCCACGCAGACACTGAAACCGAGATTTGAGGATCCCTATAGTCATCTCCACCTTGGCCCGTGTTCGGCTGTGAGCCAGGTTAAACCGTGTCTGTGGTCCAGGCTCAGGTTCAGGGTAGGGTGTCATTAAATAGGGCAGACAAGGGTATCCTCTGTCCCCCAGCAAGTAACCATTGTACTGTCCTGTAATGATTGAAGTGTACAACACAAATATAGTAAAAACGAAAAAACAAAAATTGTATAAAGCAAATCATACCCTGCTGAAATGTCTGGCATAATGATGACTCGCGGAAAATTCTGGCATCATGCACAGATCCTGGCCATTTTGCCTCGACATTGGTGATGATTTGGGTTGCCTCACATATTACCTATAGTTAGTGGAAAAAGTAATGACTTTGATGATTTTAAGAAGGGGAAAAAATTAAGTTGTTACCTGCACATTGATACTATGAATAGATTTCCTATTAACATAGTCTCCCTCATTTATTGATGGAGCTTTAATAGGAATGTGAGTGCCATCAATGCACCCAATTACATTTGGAAACCCTGAAACAGAAAGTTTTGGAAGTATGAAGTGTGTGCATAAGGAATACATGTATAGATATTAATAATATGACTAAATATTAAATATGCGTCATATATTTTACTACAAAGGACAAACCTGCCACTCTGTGGAATTCGTCTTTAATAACAACAGAGGTTTATGGCCAGGGAACTGTACAAACGTGGGTAACAACTGTTTAAGTGCCAGACACACTGTACGAACGGCTCTACACACAGTTGCCTTTCCCACATGCTCTGAATCGCCCACACTGTACAAAAAATGGCCAGACGCAAAAAACCTAAGTGCTATGCACAGAATGTTTTCTGTGCTAAGCGCAGAGCCGCGGTTTGTCACATTTGCGATATGCGGTTTTAAAAGACGTGTTAAATAAACTAATGAATCTTTTGAAAAACGATAACGCTCTTTTAAATATTCATTAGGGTAAGCAAACACATCAATACGCGGTCTTATAACCCTCTCCCGATGAAAAAAACCTCGTATAATTTGTGCTTCAACGTCCACAGGATCCTCGTCAAAAGGGCACGCCATGCTCACCAACCTTCTGAAACGAAGTTACACTGAAACATAACCTGCTCTCGAGCAGGTTATCTTCAGAGAGTCAGTTGCTATGGTTACATACATACCCAGAAAGTGACCTCTGTTTTTGGAACCGAACGTTGAGGTTATCCACGAACTTACCCTTATACATACCCAGGTATGTCACATAACCTGCTTTTTGGAATACCCCCCAGATGAGGCTTGATTGTTTATTCCATTGTTTATAATCAGTGTTGTGGGTTAGAGTACTCTAATTACTTTTTTCCTGAAATTTGTAACGCGTTAGTTTCGTGCGTAAGTAATCAGTAACTTCGTTATTTATTTATTTTTAAGTAATCCGTTATTTTAAGGAAAGGAAAATCCCGACTGCAGCCTGCTTTTTGTCAGACAATAGTCCCAGGTCTACTGTGCCACCTGCGGATGTACAGTATCAGCGGAGCCAAAGCTCTGTGATCGTAAAGTCAATGGCTGTGATGCGTCTGTGCCCTGCGCCTGACCCTGTGTGTGTGTTTATTTTTTTTTTCGAACTCCCGGCAAGATAGCAGAGAGGACAGCGTTTGGTTTATGGAAGTACGCACATTATTTTCAATTCGTCAACGAAAAAGAAAAGAACATAACGGTAAAATGCACACTCTGCGTTGGTGAAAAGCTTCTGTCGACCGCCAAAAATTCTACCTCAAATTTAACGCTACGTTTTAATCACTACTTCGAAGAGTAAATGTAAGAGGACTGTGTTAAAGCGAATTTAGGCTTGTGACTGTGAGTGACACTTTAATAATAATTAGTTCGGCTATTAAGCGATTTGTCATTTGCCTGTGTGGCAGTGAAGGATTTAATTCGGTTTGTTATCATTTTTGTTTGACAGGCAGCTGTTAATTTCTGTTAGATCATTGGCTGGCTGGTTGTTCATCATTTCTAAATGGATTTAAATCTGCAAGCCTGTTTAAGGTTGTGTTTACAAGTAAGCATACTTGTACTTTGATAACTGCATTATTTAAAGTTAAAGAAAAATCAGGAGTTATCTTGTGGTGCTCATAATATACAGTAGCCTAGGCTACCCGGGCTGGGTAACGTTAGGTGCGAATTTTGATTAATAATATGTTCTGTGATAATAAATAAATAAAACGCCATGTGGAATAGCCGATTGCTGACTGTCTTTCCTGTTATTGTTATCCTGCAGTGTTAATTTAGTCGGATGACTGACGTTATTCTTTGTCGGGAGTCACGACTTCTAGGTGCATTTAAAGGGGCCGGGGGGCTGTGTCTGTCATGTGTGAGCCGCTGCAAACGGCTTTTAATTTTTGGTAACGCATGAGTACTCTAACGCGTTACTTTTATGAATAGGTAACGCTGTATCATAACTGATTACTTTTAATTGATGGTAACGTTGTAACCTAACTAACTACTTTCCAAAGTAACTATACCCAACACTGTTTATAATGGCATTCAGCTTCCTGAAAGACAGCAGAGACCAGGACAACTAGAGCCCCAGATACAGATCCCCTGTAAAGACCTTGTCTCAGAGGACCACCAGGACAAGACCACAGGAAACAGATGATTCTTCTGCACAATCTGACTTTGCTGCAGCCTGGAATTGAACTACTGGTTTCGTCTGGTCAGAGGAGAACTGGCCCCCAACTGAGCCTTGGGTTTCTCCCAAGGTTTTTTCTCCATTCTGTCACCGATGGAGTTTCGGTTCCTTGCCACTGTTGCCTCTGGCTTGCTTAGTTGGGGTCACTTCATCTACAGTGATTTCCTTGACTTGATTGCAAATAAATGCACAGACACTATTTAAACTGAACAGAGATGACATCACTGAATTCAATGATGAACTACCCTTAACTATCATTTTGCATTATTGACACACTGTTTTCCTAATGAATGTTGTTCAGTTGCTTTGACGCAATGTATTTTGTTTAAAGTGCTATATAAATAAAGGTAACTTGACTTGACTTCAAAAGTGTTCTGAGTGAAAATAAAGCATGTGTGTGTTTTTTTTTTTAGTTTAATATATTTTTTATAAATGGCTCATACTATGATATAGGACAATATGGAGTCCATACTCATAGAGGCAAAAACACCTTGATGCAGTTGCTGATATTTATTTGAACAAAAAGTAAGCAAATTCGGAGAGCTTATGTAAATCAGTGAGATGATAATGATAACAGTATTTAAATATAAATATTATTTCCCTTTCAGACATCACTCGTGACATCACGTCGGTATTAACCGATAAATTGCGATCACGCTTAGAGAGAGCAATCAACTTTTAGTGTAATTAAACAAGCCAATGCATATTAGCATGCGATGATTGCATCCAGCTGCCGCTGATCATAGCATAAGCATAAAAAGGCAGCAGAGACAATGCTCACCAGCTTTTCACTTTGAAAATGAATGATCACATCGTTTTGCTCCTGATTATCTGCCATTCTTTCCGGAGGGGCTACCTGGCTACAGAGGACCAGACTGAGGTGATCTGACACGTCTCCCCTGGCACTGGGGCTCATCACTGAGGGCGGCCCCCTGCATCCACTCCCATCTACACAAGAGAGATATTTTCTCTGTCTCTGGGTCCCATGGAGACTCGTGGATGGACCAACACTGGACCACACTCATCCCTCATCCTCTCTCACCAGCAGGAAGCAGTGGGAAGTTTGAGAGCATCAAATTCATTACTCCCACACCCTCTGCCAAACCATTGAACCAGGTAAGTGTTACAATGCACACTCAGACCGCTCTGTGGTCTGCCCACGTACCAGGTCCATGTGTTTCACTTTGCTGCCACTCTGTGGGTCAAGTCACCTAGATTTATATAGCGTGTGAGATGACAAACTTCTAAAATGTTAAATCTAGGTTTCAGTGTAATCGTATGTACATTTGTGTTTACATTTTGAGGTTAAGATTATGACATTCTGAAATGATCAAGTCAAGCAGCCCAGGTTTCTGAGACCTTAACCTTTTTTCTTCATCCACTTCCTGATTATAGGGGCAAGGTACCAAAATAAAGGTCTGCTAAACTCAAAGTACAGCTCTGCCTTTGTTTCTATGATAATGTGAAGGTATGGGTGACACTATCGGTACCTCTATTTAAATGATGCTGTTATGCTCATGAGATCAAGGCTGGGAAAATGCCAGTGTCTGGCAATTTCCTGATTCCATTTGCATGCTTTGTTTAAATGGTCTCCACCTCCATGTCTATATAAACTATGATGTATTAATGAATTCTCAAATAATTCTGCTGAAGATTACCCAAGAGTCTCCTGGTCTTTGCTTCTGAGTTTCCAACAGTTTTTGGTGTCGTGGACCCATATCAAGCTTCTCACCTGAATCCATATTGAAACCGCAATCTCAAAGATCTGACTTCATTCCAGAATGAATATTTCTGTACAACTAAGGGTTGGTGAGTGTAACTCTATCCAAAAGAACTTGAAAGACCTGTACCCTCTGTGCCGCCAGATAGTTAACCAACAGCTGTAGAGTCTGGTTAACCAAGTTAAAGTATTTTAGAGATGCAAGTAATCCTCTGTTTAGGCAGGGAAGATTAGCATGAAGTGTTAATAACCTGTGTTTTTATCCTCTGTGTTGCCAGGGAAGTGTTAGTGTCCTTTTGTGTCAGAAGGAATGCAAAGCTGATTCCAACAACTAAGAAAGTTGGACTAGCTACTCTTTCATGGACAGACCGTGAGTTCAAATCCTTGTTTGGACAGCACATGGATTCAATAGAGCCTGAGTCAGTCAGGTTGGATTTGATAAAGAAATGTTATTCATCCAGGAAAAAGTATGGTCAATTGAAAAATGTAAAAAGATACTAGGATGGTGTATTCGCAAAAACAATGTGAAAGGCATTATCTGCTACATATACATATTTGGCTTCGCACTAGCTATGCAATGTCTTGGCATAACCCTGAGCTAGAGTACAACGAACAAAGAGCTCAGAGCTAGAGTATCTTTTACTAAGAAATTAAACCGCAACAAAGCTGCAGAAAAACTGTGAAAGTCAGTCAGACTGATAACATTTTTATCCTGACTTGCAAACTTTCTTTGAAACTGATGTAGCAAGTCAGTAACTGATGTGCCTGTAGATTCAGTAAAGGTATGTGGCGTGAGAAGATCTCAGACAATTGAGAAAACCTGAAAGGGTTCCTCCCAACTCTTTTGTTGTCTGAGTTCAAACTGTTGCCAAAGCGCGAAGACCTAAAGATCTAGAGAGACTATCACAGAGCTTACTCTCTGCCTGCACAAATTTTATTGAATTCAGAAGAGTATTGATCAGCAAAATGTGTCTCTATGACATGTCGTTAGCAGAAGTCAAAAAGCTGATGTCACAAATTCTAACTGAATCTGAATTCAACCGTTTTGAGTCTGCTGTTACTTCTGAACTACAACATGCCAGTAAAGCTGAATTGAGAGCAGGAGTTCTGTGAGCGTAATATTGTTGGACCAAAAGTGGATTGGTCAAAGGTCACTAGTTGTGTACAAAAGGAGGCTGAAACTGTAAGTGAATACACAGAAAGATTTGATCAGTCAGCTGCAGCTTATAGCGGAATGGCTGATACTCCAGAGAAGGTGATGACCACTAGTTCGGACATGGTTTGATGGCCTTTTAGCCGGGTACAGAACTGCTTTAATATTCTTTGATCTTACATGGTCCACTGGAAGCTTGCAAATTAACTTGGACAGTTTAGCTACTTGGGGAAAGAGACTCTGAAATCAAAGCCAGAGTAAAGATTGCAGCAGCATCTTTTTGGGTCAAAACAGAGAACCGACAGAAGCGTAAAAGTCCTAAGGAGGGCAGTTGTCACTTTTGTGGTAAAACTGGACACTGGATGAAATGGTGGAGGAAAAGCAAGAAGACCTTAAGCGTAATAAACCGCTTTACTCCGCTCCTACTCTCCGCTTACCAGTCTGAAGCTGCCCCTCCCCACATCACCTAACTGTTGGAGCAGCTTGCTCCGGTGTTAACTGTAAAGGCTGTCAATGCTTAACTTCCCCAGTAATGTACAACAAAGATGAAAGCTCCTTTGTAAACAAGACTACAGGAAGCTCACGGTCACTTCCTTTCATTGAGAGAACGTTGAGTACAGTACACTCGCAGCCTTCAAAGCTATACTACAGCACACTCCAGACACTCCTATTCTATTTGGGTTATAATGTTTTGTTATGACTTTCATTAGAGGATTGAGATGTTGTACAGTAAGGTTCACACACCAACTACAGTGATTAGGACACACCCAGACCAGTGAGGAGCCCAGGGAAGAACCAACGTGCAACAGGCCTCGGGGGCCAACCCTGTGGCAAAGACTTACTCACAGGTTTCCCCTATCAGTAGTTTATCCCCACCTCACTGGTCCATAGGTGCCAAATTACTTAAAACTAGATTGAGAAAAACACCATACGATTACCAGACTTCAAATCACTATACAATTGACAGAAGTCTAAAAATGTCTATGCATGAATACTGCTGGTCTGCTGTTTCTTTGTTTTGTGTTGCAGGTATGTGTTCATGCCATATCATTTCCATTTCTCACACCCTGGTGTAAAGCATCACCTCAGACATCCATGAACAAGCTTCATGAGGACAAAGTCATCTGAGTGAATCTAAGTGGGAAATGGACTACAGAAAACCAACTTCACAGCTGTTCGGACACCATGGACTTCAAGACTTCCACTCTTATGCTACATGGTTTTTCTGTGTAATGTAGTTTGTACGACATGTTACCATCCATGTCATGTGTGTCAAGTTATGGTTCTAAAAATATTACACCCAAGTAAATCTATGACAAGACCCAGAGTAAGTTATATGTGCCTGTAACATTCAAGTTACATGACCGCAGGGTGGGGCTTATGTTAACAAACATAGGCCATAGAATGGATTTATGAAGGTTTCAGTTTGTATTATGTGAGTTCTTAGTCCTCCCAATGGGAGAATGTTAAATCTAGGTTCCAATGTAGTGGTACGTATATTTGTGTTTTGACAATTGTGTTTGATGACATTCTATGAGGATCAAGTCAAGCAGCCCAGGTTTCTTGGACCTTTTGTCTTCATTCACTTCCTGACTATAGGGCAAGGTCCCAAGATAAAGGTGCCTGCTAAACTCAAGGCACAGCTGTTTCTTTAATAATGCCTTTGTTTCTATGATAATGTGAAGGTATGGGTGCTACTATCAGGCACCACTGTATTTAAATGACACCATTATGCTGATGAGCTCAAGGCTGGGAAAATCCCGTGTCTTGCATTTTCCTGATTCCATTTGCAAGTTTCGTTTAAATTAGTCTCCACCTCCATGTATCCCTCCTCCTCGAAATGTGTATCTAAACTACAATGTCTTAATGACTAGATTTTTGATGACTACAGTGCCATGCAGAGCATTCTCAATAAATTCTGCTGAAGGTTGCCCAAGAGTCTTTGGTCTTCTTGGAGTTTCCAAGAAGCGCTTTAAACACGACCGATTGTGTCAAAGTAACCGAACCGCATAAAGTAGGAAAATAGTGTGCCAATAATGTTCTGTTCAGTTTAAATGGTATCTGTGCAATCAAGTCGACGATATCGCTAGAAATTTAGTCCCCCCAAATAAGCAAGCCAGAGGTGACCGTGGCAAGGAACCAAAACTCCATTGGTGACAGAATGGGGGAAAAAAAAACCTTGGTAGAAACCGGGCTCAGTCGACGAAACCAGCAGTTCAGTTCCAGGCTGTCAGATTCTGCAGAAGAAACATCCTTTCCTGTGGTCTGGTCTCGGCGGCTGTCTAGGAGACAAGGTCTTGACTGTGGATCTGTCTCTGGGGCTCATCTAGTTGTCCTGGTCTCTGCTGACATTCAGTGCCGTAGAAGTCCTCTCTAGGTGCCGATTCTCATTCTCTGTGCGATGCCGGTCAGTTCATTTTCTAGCTTTTGAAGCTCAGCTACTTCATTTAGACTCGCATGTATGGAACCTGGGGGTTATACTAGATGAGTCTTTAAACTTTGATAAACAAATCTCCTCTGTAATAAGCTCTAATTGTTATCAACTTAGTCTGCTGTCGAAAGTCAAACCTTTTCTTAACCATAAAACTCTTGAGATGGCTGTTAATGCCTTTATCTCCTCATGCTTCGACTACTGCAACTCAATTTACTGTGGTATTTTGAAAACTCAAATTGCTCATCTCCAACTAGTGCAAAAGTGACTATCACCCCAATTCTGAGGTCTCTTCATTGATACCCATTAATTTCAGAATTGATTTTAAAATCCTTTTATTTGTATAGAAATATGTAGTCATGCACCAAGATCTACCTATCTGAATTTCTACAACCATGTACTGTACTCCATTAAGTCTGAGATCAAGCGACAAGAACTTGCTATTAGTCCCACATTTCAGACTCAAACGCAGAGGGGATTGAGCATTTGCTGCTGCTGGGCCTCGGCTGTGGAACAATTTGCCCCTAGAAGTTAGGATAGCCCCTTCCGTGATTTCTTTTAAGTCACTTTTAAAAACGCACCTGTTTTCCTTGGCCTATAATTAAGGTTGGTTAGTTTTACTATTTCGCTATTGAGTCTGATGCTGTTTTTCCTTTTATCTAAGTCTCATACTGCTATTTCTGTTTATTTATTTTTTATTGATGAGCCTGATACTGTTTGTTTTCTTTTACTGTTTGTTTGTTTTCTTTTCTTTTTTTTAAGTCCGACAATGTTTCTGCTATTCCCGTTTAAGGCTGTTCTTAGATTTGCTGCATCTGTGCTGTGTAGTTATGCATGGCATTATTGTTTTAATCTTGTAGTTCTGTAAAGTACTTTGGCCAGTCAGTGGCTGCTATAAAATGTGCTATATAAATAAAATGAACTTGATTCACCATCTGGGCTGGATACGTACTGGATCCGGGTGACTGCAGTAACCATCTGATCTGGATACAGACTAGATCTGGTGGCTACGGTGACATCAGAATAAGAGAGAAACAGACTAATATTAGTGTTGATGCCATTCTTCTAACGATGAACTCCAAATGTCTCGCTGGCTTCTGCTGACCATCAGACTTGGCTATGTGATTCAGTTCAGTTTTCACATCAGTGATGCTCTTGTCTAGAGTGTGAAAATCGGCGAAGGATGCTATAGAGCCATTACCCTCTAGCTGATATGAAGACAGTGTTTTACAGCCCCTACTTCATTGTACCAAAGAAAGGCTGTGGGTTACGACCGAATTTGGACCTGCGTGTCTTGAAATGGGCCCTTCACTGGTTCTCGTTCAAGATCTCATCTTCGTGTGCACCCATCCCAGAGATTGGTATACAACAATCGACCTGAAGGGCACATACTTTCATGTGTCGACAAGCAGCCCTTGTTATCCTGATAGAACAGAGCATTCGCAACTACCTCGTCGACTGGCTCATATAAAAGGAAAAATTTAGTCTCAGGATCAGTTGTGTGCAGCAAGGGGCTTTGTGCTTTCCCAACTCAGCCTGTTGGGCTTTCGGGTCACCTGGGAAAAGAGCAAACTCTCCTCGATGCAGAGGATCTCTTTTCTCTGTATGTAATTGTATTCGGTCGAACATGCCTCTGGAAACGTCATGTCTGGTCCATGGACAGGACCTGGAGATTCTAGGTGACCTACCCCATGGGGTAGTTGACACCATAACTTCAGTGAGAGCACCATCTACAAGACATGCATATGCCTTGAAGTGGAACTGGTTCGTTGAGTGGTGTTCTTCTCATCAAGAAAACCCCCGGAGATGCTGTACTTCTTGCAGCAGGGGTTGGACTTCTATGTTGCTGTGATTGCTGCTAACCACGACCCTGTGGAAGGGAAGTAGGGAATCATGACCTGGTCATCAGATTCCATTGGGCGGGCAGAAGGCTAAATCCTCCACAGCCCCCCTCTATACCCTCTTGGGATCTGTCTCTAGTAGTCAGAGCACTACAGCTGGCCCCATTTGAGGCTTTGCAGTCAGTTGAGCTGAAATTTATATCAATGAAGATTCTGCTCCTGCTTGAACGGCTCAATCCAGAGGGTAGGGGTCCTGCACACTTTCTCGGATGCAGACCCAGCCCTGGATTTTCTTTGTCCTGCCCAAGCCTTAAGATGATAAGTAGACTAGAAGCAAATCTTCAAGACCTCAGATCACCTCTTTGTCTGTTACAGAGGCCGGCAGAGGGGGAATGCCATTTCCAAGCAGAAGATGGCCCACTAGATAGTGGATGCCATCACCCTAGCTTATCAGGCACAGGGTGTGCCCTTTCTGCTCAGGGTGCAAACACACATTTGCTACATTCTATAGCCTTCGTGTGGAGCCAGTGTCCTCCTGTGTTCTCATCTCAAATGGGTAGAAGCACTGAGAGGCCCGGTTTAGTGCCGGCTTTCTAAAACCCCTCTAGAGAGTCCGTTCTGTAAACCTTGTCAAGCTCCTCCATCTTGCTGCTGTACCACTACTGAGTGGCCGGGTTCCCGGCTCAGCTTCTCAGCAAAAACCTGGTGTGCATTGCACCTCCTGCCTTTTTATGCTCATGCTGTGATCAGCGGCAGCGGGATGCAATCATCGCATGCCAATGTGCATTTGCTCGTTTAGTTACACTTGAAGTTAATTGGTCTCTCGAAGCTAGATCCCAGTTCGTCTGTCATTACTGACATGACGTCTCCATTCCCTCCTTCAGGGAACAAGGGTAACATTCGTAATCGAAATGTTTTCACTATAAATTTGCAAATAATATGTAACCTTCTTCTGTTGGCAAATGTATAAACACATTGTGCCATCCCCAAAATAAATATTGGTCAAAAACATTCACGCTGGCAAGTACCATAAAAAGGGGGTTGCACAATAGGTGCATTTCCCAAGCTCTGTCAATGAGGACATATCTCCACGCTTTGATAAATCTTCAATTTTTTTTTAAGTAAAGCTGCATTTGAGGTATTTTTATTTATTGATCAAATTAAGATGAATTAAATTTTGGAATATTAATAATGTAATATGTACTTTTAAAAGTAATGTTGCCCATCACTGATGATAACATAACTTGAAGTAAAGAATTTTTAACCTTTTTTATAATTAAAGTTAATTTTCATAATTCAAGGCATTTATGACAGTGGTAAGGTCTCCAGCAAGAGCTGAAAGGTTATATTTTGAGTTTGGCTGCAGGCTAATGACAGTAGATATGACCCACTTCCATCTCTAATACACTTGTGAGACGACACAGACTACTGCATGTCATTAATAATTCATTACATTCAAAACATTTCAGTTATCTGCCCTAATCTCTCTGACCACTGCACTACTGCATTAGCACTGCAGGGTGTCATGCAAGTAATTAGCGAGTACTTATTAAAAACTGTGTTCATGTGGAATTGAACACATATGTGACATATATAAAATTGTCCGTTTTCCTATATTACATACAGTACAGACCAACAGTTTGGACACACCTTCTCATTCAAAGAGTTTTCTTTATTTTCATTACTATGAAAAGGGCTATTTGACCAAGAAGAAGAGTGATGGGGTGCTGCTTATTTATCACCGGACCTGAACCCAATCGAGATGGTTTAGGGGTGAGCTGGACCGCAGACAGAAGGCAAAAGGTTCAACAAGTGCTAAGCATCTCTCGGGGAACTTCTTCAAGACTGTTGGAAGACCATTTGTGGTGACTATCTCTTGAAGCTCATCAAGAGAATGCCAAGAGTGTGCAAAGCAGTAATCAAAGCAAAAGGTGGCTACTTTGAAGAACCTAGAATATGACATATTTTCAGTTTTCAATTTTCATATTTTCAATCTACAATTCTCAAAGTCATGAAAATAAAGAAAACTCTTTGAATGAGAAGGTGTGTCCAAACTTTTGGTCTGTACAGTATAATATAGGAAAACAGCCAATTTTATATATGTCACATATATTAAAAACCTAGATGAAAACATATACTGTAAATAGGACACACAAAGTTAAAGAATGATTCTGTAATTGTTTTGCTTATAAACCACATCATTAGTCTAAATTAAAGGGAACAAAGATTAACTGTATATTTAAAAATATTTATATATAAGTTCTTTCCATGTGGGTGGACTTTTCTTTACTGGAGTGCCGAACCTCAAGAGTTTGTGCAAACATCCACATCGCTGTAATCAAATGTGTTCTTAAGTGCTACTTTAACATCGCGGTCGGTTTTTGTTGTGTTTACTTAGTTATTGAGAGGAAGGCGCACTATATATTTACATATTCATCCAAAAGTTCTTAGGTCCCACATGGAAAAAACTTATATAAACATATATGTTTCAATATAGGTTTTGATATAGGTTTTTAATATATACAGAATCAGATCCAGAGGCTGAAATTTAACAAGAGCAGCATCAGCAACAACATCTCTATGTAGTATGTACTGAAACTGTATTAGCTTAGCGGTTTTGGAAAATGACTAAGGTCCACTTTGTCGTCTTTTCTTTTTTTTTTTAAGCTGTACATGTGGAAAGTGCAGTTTGATGACAACATCGCATGTTGTTTACTTGATGTGCTTACGCGCCGATAGCTAAGTTAACAACACAGAGATATTTGAAGCAGTTTTACTCGTGCAGTTTGATGACAACATCGCATGTTGTTTACTTGATGTGCTTTTTTCATTGGGACTGCATTATCCTTAAGAAATAAACGATGTGCAAATTCGCCATCAAACTGGACCTTGTTTGTAAAACAAGCATCTTCGAAATGCAGAGGAACAAATACAAACACTTGCACAACTCCGTTGATGCTCTGTGAAAATAAACTCCATCCACTGGTCCCTAAATGCTGTTTCTCTTTTGGTAATCTGTGCAGGGTTGTCTTGCCCTGGCAACCAAAAACACACTCCTTTTGTGACATTTTGCGACGCTCTCGCTCTGATCAGTGAAGTCTGTTGTGCTCTCAGTGCTCTACTATAAAGGAGCGCGCG
Source organism: Carassius auratus (assembly GCF_003368295.1). NCBI lineage: Eukaryota > Metazoa > Chordata > Actinopteri > Cypriniformes > Cyprinidae > Carassius > Carassius auratus. The sequence continues at coordinate 26,893,063 of NC_039249.1, read as the reverse complement.
CTCTTCCGGCAGACGTGCCCTCAGGACCCATATAAGGAAATTCCGCTCCATCTAACGTCACACAGAGCCATACTTGAAAAAAACTTTCCGAAACTTGTGACAAACCGGAAGGAGTATTTTTGGAACAGAAATACTCCTTCAAACGTACAACTTAATTTTTGAAACTTTTTCCATGTTTAGCATGGGAATCCAACTCTTTAACAGTGTAAAAAAAACTCAGTATGCATGAAATAGCATTTCACCCCCCCCTTTAACACGGATTAATACATGTATTGTTCCATGTTTGTTTGTGTACCACGCGCAAGGTTTATCAGCAAATCCATGTCTTCTCCGTTTTAAGTGTATCTCTGTGGCAGAATTACAGCGCCACATACTGGGCTGGCATGTATACTAAATCGGTTTCGTGTGGACGCAGATATATTTTTGAGACGAAGGAAAAAAAGATCGGGGGTAACTCAGGCTGCAAGGAAGTCGACCGGAAGTTGAAGTCGGCTGCGGTCCGCAATCTTGTAGCAGAACTTCAGTTGCATTAGCATCCCATTGACTCATATTCATTTTGGCGTCACTTTGACAGCGAATAACTTTACATCTGAGTCATTTAAAGACTCCATTTGTCCATTGTTTATTTCTAAAGATACATGACAATGTATAAAGGGCTCCATTACCTTCTATGTTACATTATGGCCCCGTAGAAACAGTTTTTGTAAAAATAGGCTAATGATTGCGTCATAACCACTCGACTCTCTGTCGCACAGTAGAGAAATTACCGTACAGACAGGAGGAGAAGTTCACACACAATTAACTTAATATGGCGTACTGGCGTTACATTTTAAAATACTATACAAAATAATTAATCACAATACTTACTCCTGCTCACTCACGCCAAAGAACTCCCCGCTCAAGCTCGCCGTCTCTGCAAGATTAACGATGGCAGTTTGCACGCACAGCTACTAGAAGATTTACATCTGTCAGACAGGTTGCTGACATCATCAAGCTTAGTTTGAGTCTGCCCATCAGAAACAGAAGTGCTAAAAATAGCTAAAAATGGGCTTCACTTGTCTCAATTGAGTTCCAATGGGGTCGCTGTGTCCATTTGTTTTACTGTCTATGGGGAGCTTCTGTCTCCGTGTGTGGACGGGGCCAAAGAAGTACAGGTACTTACAGTTATGGATAGAAATGTAGCAGAGTAAAGAGTACAAAATTTGTCTCTCGAATTTACTTGAGTAAAGTCATGAGTACTCCCCAAAAATGATACTCGAGTAAAGTACAGATCCCTCAAAATTGTACTTAAGTTTTAATTACTGTCCGGCTCTGTATATCATGTTAATATATTGCCATAGATAAATTCCATAACATGCCAATAACATTACATTACATTAGATTAGTTACATTTACAAATATATATATATATTTTTTGTTCTATCTATTTCCTCTATCTAGTGTTGCCAGGAAATGTCATCTGTGTTAAAGTTGTGTTCTCTCACAATAATTCAATACCACATTCTTGGGTAATTTTGACCTTGCCCTTTATTTCACATGGGCCACACAAATATGTTTGTGCTCACAATATTTCATACTTTCATACATTCATACTTTCACAGTGTTGCTTGAGTATTCAATAAAGTCAATATGGATTACATTTGAAAAGAGATTATAAAAGCACTAATCACATTAATGTTAGAGCACAAATTTAGTTTAGCTTACTCAAAATATATATCTTAAAGTGCAGTGTGTATTTATTTAACACATAGTGGAGAAAGAGTATAAATGTGTGGATATACTGTAAAATGCAACTTATACTAATACTGTCAGAAATCTATGTGAGTCTATGAAGAACAAAAAATATCAACTTAAAAAAAAATCTAAATCAATTTATCAAAATGTCCAAATTTAATTTTTTAAAGGAAGATTTCCATATTTTGCTTCTGGAATTTCATGTGTTTTATTATTTACAGTAGTCCAAAAAATAATATTTTTTTAACCCCAATCTCCTTAAAATCATTACAACTTATTGCAACATTGTACTGCACATTGCAAAAGACTGATTTTGGGGTTTCCAAATGTTGTACTTACTGGCACTATCATTTGATGAATCTGTATTACAACCAAGGTGTGCATCATTTTGCTAATATTTTTTCCCCTTTTTTTCTTGTTCTTCGTTTTTTTTTTTTTTTTTTTTCTGTGGGATTACAAAATCACACAAGTATTGTTTGTTGTTTAAATGCAAACTGAACAGGACTTACGTGCTGTCTTTGGAAAGTTTTGCTAGCTTAACCTCTTATCTACCTTTAACCTGGATAGTGTCAACATTCAAACACTGATAAATTTCCATGATTACCTAATCTGTGAGTTTAGATTAGTTTTTTTTTAGCTGTATCAACCTCATATAAATGTGAGAGCCTCAATGACCACAATACAATACAAGACAGCTTTTACAATACATTTTCATCATGAGGTGGTAAGTTTTATGAAATTAAAATTATATTTCAAATAATGATGTATTGTAAGAATAATGTATTGCACAATTTACCATTCAAATTGCAATTTCACTGCAGTGCATAATATATTATTAATTAACATCTGTTCAAACAAGTGTTCCTCTGAAATGAACAGATTATTTATCGGTGATTATCTCTTTTTTATTTTTTTATTTTTTGTCTCTAGGCTATCTGTGGCTGTGCTGCTCTTGGGCACCATTACATGCCTGCCAGATGTGTCTCTTGCTTTGGATAGCGTCAGAGAACATGTTTCGGGTAACAGAGACATTAAAACTGCTTTCTATACAACAAATGAAACTTACTATATACAGGCCAAAATCCTATCAATTTAAAACAGCACTGTAACAAAAACTCTGGAAATCTTAACAAGAGTATAATAAAATTTAACCAAGCACCACAGACATCTATTTTATTTTATTTTTTATTTTTTAATATATAGTCGTGAAGCATTTAATGTATTACAAATATGTATTTTCTAGTTATGTTCAGCTGCAGAACAAAAATGACTTTCAACAGCTGCTTAATAGAGATCTTATTCTCATTTATACAGCTCACAGGATTTCAGCCCTACGTCCTAAACGAATGGTGGGGGGATTACTGACCGCATCCGTCCCCTGGCAGGCAATGGTGTACCTCAGCGAGAACATACTGGATGGAGGTTTTGCTGGAGGAGCCTTGATAGCTGAACAGTGGGTACTGACTGCTGGCCGCAATTTATTTGTAGGAAAGAATCAAAGCCAGACCAGAGGAAAAGAACCACTTATTCCAAAAGTCTATCTTGGAATCAGCAAACGTGTTCATGCAAACGCCTCTACAGAAGTAGCCGTGGAAAAGGTAAATATCCACGCAACCCACCAAATTCCAAACCAAGCTAATTTGCTAAATCATAATCACCATATATTTATGTATCTACATATAAAGACACAAAAGCATTAGCAGTCACTGTTCAGACTGCTAATGTACCTTATGGTTAAAGTGCTACAGTACAAAGAATAGCTTAGAAATCTTTGGAAGGATAGGTGGCGCTGTTTTCAAAGTTCTCAGGTGGCTTTGTGACGTACTGTCAATGCCTGTGCTGATCCTGTATGTCAAAGCGATTACACACACACACATTAGAGGGAAAAAATGTAACAGAGTACATTTCAATTACTGGCAGCTACTGTAATGAAAATTGTCTTAATATATGATATTGAGTTTGTAGGAGTAATAAGAGTAATGAGGTGAATTTAGTTTTTAGGACAAAGGATTCAAAAGTTATAACCAAAAGAATATTGTATATTTGAACTGGTGGTGGTGTTATACATTTGGTCCACAGACTTCAAAGTTGGACAGATTACTAATAAAGGTGATACCAAATAATGTGCCAAATTTTGGGCTAGAAAGTAATAAGCCCTTTTGTGTATGCAGATAGCATAGAGTACACTGACCCTAAAACTTATTTGGAAGCTATGTTTGCATGAATGTCATGTGTCATTTAGACACTTAGATAACAAAATATCATATTTGGTGGCATATGATGCTATGAAATGAATGCCAGAGTGGCTTAATTTTCCAGACACTTTTGGGAGCAGTGTATCAGAAGATTTTGTTGGTACAGGTACATCAAGAAATGGATAAAAGGGAGGTAATTGTTGCATATGATTGATCATTAACATGGTTTTATCTTGCAGGTGTTTTTGCATCCAGACTTTCAGAACACATCCGAATGGGACAATGACCTTGCTCTGATCAAACTGAAGGAGCCAGTCAAATTTGATGAGTCTGTAATGCCCATCCCACTTCCTGAGATTGGAGATAACCAGGAAGAAAATGAAGAAGAGAAAGGCATCATCGCAGGGTGGGGCTGGGGGAGACATTTTACCCCTGCTCCGGTACTCAAGTTCCTGTCTCTGCCTGTACGGTCATGCAAGGGTAACTACCAAGCAAAGGTTATTGCAAGTACACCAAATGTGGGTGACAAACAGTTCTGCACAGGACCTAGTAAGTACCAGGAAAACGTTTGCTTTGGTGATGCAGGGGGTGCTCTTGCATTCTTGAACCCCAACAGCAAAACAGTGTATGCTGCGGGCATCCTCTCCTTTGACAAGGCTTGTTCTGTAGAAGAGCACGCTGTCTACACAAAGATTTCTGCCTACCTGCCCTGGATTCATAGTGTCATGAGAGGTGATTCACAAGAATTTCTGGCGATGCGTGCTTCACTCATAAGTCACATGTTTTCACAGCAGCAGTAGTGTGATCTTTATGCAGTAACAACTGCATGATAAATGTGGGTTTATTTCACTCGTTTGTACTTTGCACTATTTACTGTTGTCTGAATAAAACATTGTCGTCAAAACATTTAAATCAATATTGAAAGCAAAACTACAATGTCTATGATGGAATTCCTTTAAAGTGTCAATTCTGTAAGCAATGGAAATACATTGAAAATCAAGCTCGCTTCTTTCAGGAGGACTTAAATATGATTGACTGATTATTGTGTATAAAATTGAGCTTACACAGACATCAACAAGACAAATTTACTACTGAATGTATTGAATAATAATAATAATAAATACATATTGAATGTCATACTGAATTATGTAATAAAAGTAAATAATTTTTTTACAGCACATTCCATAAAAATGGTTTACTTAACTGTGTGCATTTTTTTTTCATCTGAGCACATCACATACCATTTTAGCTTATTAAGAATGTATAACTCTGCAGCAGAATGTTACTTTCCACCTTGTGCTGTCAAATATACTTTACTTTTGTAAAGAACACTTAAAGAGTGGAGCTGCTAAGGTTATATAAGCACATATCTTGTGCCCATCATTCTGAAACCAAAGAAGCACGTAGAAAAGATTCAATGACTGATACACTTCCTGAAAATCCTGTCTGCTCCTGAATAGCTGCACATACTGCACATAAGCCATATTTTAGGTTAATCTTGAATTAAGTTCTTCTGTTTTTCACCAAGCATTTCAAATAATCTGAGTGAACAGATTATGTTTGTGTGCATGTCCTAAATGTATTAGGCTCAATCTTGAAAATATTTAAATCAAATACAGTTAAGTTTCAAGTTCCTCTTCAGGAACTCAAGCTGCGTCGAGCGCTTTGGGGAAAAGCCTCTAGCAAGATCAACTCTGAATATTGTGTGCAATCTGTTAGGGTTAGGAAGGGCATGACGTCACGGGTGGGGTGACGTAGCGACCAGGAAGCTATAAAGGCACCTGCCTGCCACGCATCTGACTTCAGCTTCACGTCTTTCAGCAAGCGCTCTGTGTGTGCATGTCTAAAGTCTGTTTTGTGAGTCTTATTTATTGTTGTCTGTCCAAATAAACAACATAATGCCTAAGAGCAAAGCAAAGACACAACATTTGAAGGGTGATTCCAGATCGCGCTATGGATTGTTTGTTCCTCCCTGCCCACACTACATCACAGGTGGGAAACAAACAGTCTATGCATGGTTTGCATGGGATCGAAGCACGCTGAGTTGGCTCTCGACCCGGCCGTTGTGTATGCTTCGATGCCGGAGGGCTCTCTTTGAGGAGGGAGCCTTCGGCAGCGTTCCTCGCGATACCAGACCTACTTTTCGCCGAGGCGGAGTGGCGCCGGCATTTGTTGGGTACGCAGATCGATCTGATTGAGCGAATGGAGACAGGCACATCCCTATCTCCTACCTTACCCATCAGATCTGCCCGATTCCTGGGTTCGGAAGCCCGAGCTTCAGTTCTTCACCCCCGAGCATCGGGCTTGACACTCCGCCTTTCTTAATCCGAGGAGATTGACACGGAGGGTGTCGGCGAGCTTTTAGTTGCACAAACATAAAGGTGTGTAAGCATATACAATAAACAGTGTTATGCCTAACATTATACGAGCAGTTATTTTTAGCTCCGAGGGGATTAATATTGTTTTGTGACTAAGCTATTCGCGCGCTGTCGAGCCAACGCGTATATTACATAATTTTCAGTTTTCATGTCAATTTTTCCATACCCGACCGCTTGTCTGGTTGTTTAAACTTCATTTAATAAGGAGGAGTTAGTTCTATCACTTCAATGTGTACTTTGTCACAATCTAGACCGTGTTTACTTGTCTGATTGTTTTGATTTAATTAAATTCTGAGAAATGTAATAACTGAGAAGTTAATATATCACTTCAGTGTGTATTGTATCACAATCCAGACCGTGTTTACTTGTCTGATTGTTTGATTGCTTTAAATTCTGAGGAATATAATGACTTTGAGAAATCAGCATATCACTTCAATGTATACTTTATCTCAATCTAGACCTTGTTTACTTGTCTGATTGTTGAATTGCATTAAATTCTGAGGAATCTAATGACCGTTTTCTAACTTCGAGAAGTTCAATAAATCACTTCAATGTGAATTGTATCAAAATCCAGACGTGTTTACTTGTCTGATTGTTTGATTGCATTAAATTCTGAGTAATATAATGACAGTTATTGAACATGTGAAGTTAGATGTACTGGAGGGACTGCTGGGTGGGAGCAACCCCCTCTGTGTACAAAATGGGCCAGCGACTTCTCAGCCTAATCCGAATCCAATGGAGCCGTACTTCAGGTTGGGAGGTCCAGGGCCAAGAAGTCATGACACATTTCAGTCACGACTACAGAGGGCGGTCCCTACTGGGGTAGAGCGGTGTCCACCTCATTATACGGTGCCCGTCTCACCTCAGTGCCCTCGGGAGGTGGGTCTGCCAACCCTGCCAGAGTTTCAGGGTGCAGCCGCTTCCAGCGAGCACTGCTCTCAGTTATTACCGCCCTTGAGCGTAGCGGAGCTGAGATGCTCGCCGCCCCTTCAGGGGCCTCTTACACCAGAGGTCAGTCTCGAGAGACTGATTCCCTTAGTACATCAGTTAGCAGCATGGAAACTACTGCCAAATGTATCTCAATGGGTCCCGCACACGGTAGAAAGAGGCTATCGCATTCAGTTCAGCCGACATTCAATGGGGTTACACCAACAGTAGTCGGCCCCCAGCAGGCTCTGGTGATGGAACAAGAAGTGAATACCCTTATAAGGAAGGCGGCCATCGAGGTGGTCCCTCCTCTAGACAGGGAGTCCGGTTTTTAGAGACGGTATTTCATAGTTCCAAAGAAGGATGGGGGGGTTGCATCCGATCTTAGATTTACTTCATCTAAACCTCTCAGTAATGTAACTGAAGTTTAAAATGCACACTGTCAAACAGGTTGTAGCTCAAATCAGATCCGAGGACTGGTTTGTCACAATAAATCTCAAAGACACATACTTCCATATATCCATCCTTCCACAACACAGGAAGTCTCTGAGGTTCGCTTTCGGGGCAGAGCCTACCAATTTTGAGAACTCTCCTTCAGCCTTGCACTCTCACCCCGCACTTTCACGAAATGTGTAGATGCGGCTCTGGTATCCCTCCATATGCAGGGCATCCGCATTCTGAATTTAAGCTCAATCAGAGCAAATGGCGGTTCGACATCGAGATGTCATTCTCGCACATATGGGGGAGCCGGGTCTGAGACTGAACGCCCAGAAGAGTGTACTTTCTCCAGTTCAGAGAACCACCTATCTAGGCATAGTGTGGGATTCGACCACGATGCAGGAACATTTGTCTCCTGCTCGGATCGAGTCAATCCTTACCTCAGTCAAGAGAGTCAGAGAAGGCCAGTCACTCACTACCAAGCAGATTCAGAGACTGTTAGGGCTTATGGCAGCTGCGTCCAACGGGATACCTTTTGGCCTCCTGCACATAAGACCCCTACAGTGGTGGCTCAAGAACAAGGGATTTTACCCGAGGGGGAATCCATTACGAACTATCAAGGTCATGCGGCGATGCCTTCGTGCCTTAGACATGTGAAAGAAACCTTGGTTCTTGAATCAGGGCCCGGTGCTGGGAGCTCTTGGTCGCTGTGTAACGCTAGCGACAGACGCATCCCTCACCGGTTGGGCTGCAGTCATGTCTGTGGAGCAGTCGCCATCTGACATGGCATACCAGTTGTCTAGAGAAGATAGCTGTGCATCGAGCGTTGAAATATTTCCTCCCAGACCTGAAAGGTCACCATGTGTTGGTGCGCACCGACAACACATTGGCGATCTCTTATATTAGTCACCAGAGAGATCTGCATTCGTGCCCCTTGTACAAGCTGGCACACCAGATCCTTCTGTGGTCCAAGGAAAAAACTCCTCTCGTTTGGAGCAGTGTATATTCCTGGGAGATTGACTGTGGGAGCAGACATACTGTTGAGACAGGGGCCGAGGCCCGGGGGGCTTCACCCCGAGGTGGTGAAGCAGATATGGAGAGTTTTTGGACCTCTTTGCGACTCAAGAGATATCGCAATGTCCCCTCTGTTTCTCTTTAGTTCATCCAGCTCCTCTGGGACTGGACGCTATGGTACAGACCAGGCTGAGGCTTCATCTGTATGCCTTTCCCCCTATCGCTCTGCTCCCGGGAGCTCTGGCGAGAGTACGCCGGGACGGGGTCCGTCTTCGATTAGTAGCCCCGTTCTGGCCGGGCCCAGTATGGCTCGCAGATCTGATCTCTCTCATAGACGGCTCTCCATGGGATATTCCGATCAGGACAGATCTACTCTCTCAGGCGCAGGGTAAAATAATTCACCCTCTCCCGGAGTTGTGGAAGTTGTCGGTGTGGCCCCTGAGGGGGCACAGCTTCCGGCCTCTCAACCGAGGTTGTTGAGACCCGCCCCTCCAATCCAGAGCTCCCTCTACGAGGAAACTGTACGGCCTGATGTTGAAACTCTTCTCCTCATGGTGCAGAGACCACCAGCTTGACCCTGTTAACTACCCAGTTGGTACAGTTCTGGAGTTTCTCCAAGCTAGGCTCTCTGCGGGGTTATCTCACTCCACCTTAAAGGTGTACGTGGCGGCCATAGCTGCTTAGAGGCAGGTTCCCCTGCCTCTAAGCAGACCCTTAGTTGTTGGATAGTCGAGGCTATCAACGAGTCCTATGAGTCCTCTGGTCTTCCCCTTTCTTTGGGAGCCAAGGCTCACTCTGCTCAGGGTATGGCTGTCTCTAGGCCTTTCTAGCAGGTGTGTCCCTCTTGGACATCTGCAACGCTGTGGGATGGTCCACGCTCTACATTTACCAGATTTTACAATCTCGATATGCGAGCTGCTCCTGGCTCTTCTGTCCTCTTGCCTTAGCTGTGCTCTTCGGTTACACATTAGGCAGGGGATTGGTAGTCTGGCAGCGTTGGACCATCTTTCCCCAAAGCGCTCGACGCAGCTCGAGTTCCTGAAGAGGAATTTCTCTAGGTTACGAATGTAACCCTAATTCCTCGAAGGAACGAGACGCTGCGTCGCAGAGCCATACTCCCGGCACCCCTGCCGGCGCTTGCTTCCCTACTCGAAGCTGAAGTCAGCTGCGTGGCAGGTGCCTTTATAACTTCCTGGTCGCTACGTCACCCCGCCCGTGACGTCACGCCCTTCCATCGAACAGATTGCACACAATATTCTGAGTTGATCTTGCCAAAGGCGTTTCCCCAAAGCGCTCGACGCAGCGTCTTATTCCTTTGAGGGATGATTAGAATCAATCATGATTCGTTTTGAAACACTTTCGGAATATTACAAACTTCTTTTTATGTGAACACGTTTTTTAACTCGTTTCTTAAGAATGCTTTTGTTGAATCTGGCCCCAGGTAAATAAAAAGGCTCTTACTAAAACACCATACTGTCTATTAACTCTTACAAAATCTCTTAGTTCTAGTGTAAGTGTATAATTTTACTGTGAATTATCTTCATATGAGGAGAAAAAGGTTTTGAGAATCTGTTGTCCTCTACATCACAAAAACCTATTTCAAACAGCTTCTGAGATGGTTAGTCCCAAACCTGTCACTTATGACTATACTGGTCTATGATGTGAAATGCAATAGGGAACAAATGTTTGTTTTACGAGTTAAAAACGACTGAGGACTGAGGTTCCTCTTTTTGTATACAAAAGTTAGGGGTCTCTAACAATGATCTGCTGCTTCAGGTTCAGTCTTTTTTTTTTTTTTACTGTGTTTATGGATATGATGTAAAAATGCAAGAACTAATTATTTGAGACTGCAATTTCTCACCAGATCTGGGCCTTGAAAAAAAAATGCTATTTAAATTTGAGAGAAAACAAAGAAATATTTTACTCACTGTATAATGAATTTAATTTATATATATATATATATATATATATATATATATATATATATATATATATATATATATATATTAAATCTAGATTAATCTCACTGTGGTCTTGAAATTAATCTAGATTAATCTAGACTAAAATGGCTAATTGGAATTCTGCCAAAGGCATTCAGAATATGTATGCTACCCAAATCAAATTGACAAACAGTAAGTCTTTGAGAAGGGGTTTATCAAGCTAGGTGGTGCATTAGAAAAGGGGCTCATCTCCTGTTTACAAAATGCATCATAAAGTGCTTGAAAAAGATGTAAACTAATTCAGTGTGCAGTGCAGCAATCGTTTATGTACCGAGTAGCGAACTGCAAACGCGTTCTGTGTGAAAGCACATCGAGTCCGTGCTGCACCACATACACACGGACTGCGTACACACTGCAGACGGAGTATGTGTGAAACAGGCGTGAGCAGGGCCGTAGCTGGTACAATCAAACCTGCATTTATTCAGACACCTTCAACATTTCTTACATTATTACAGTTCAATTCAATTCAAGTTTATTTTTATAGTGCTTTTTACAATACAAATCGTTACAAAGCAACTTTACAGAAAATTATGTTTCTACAATATTTAGTAGTAGCTAGTAGTTTGTGCACGTTTGACAGGATTTTAGAAAAAAAAAGAGAAAAAAATAATAATAATACAAGACGTAGTCAGCTAGACGATGAACTATCAATATTAGTAATTAATAGTTATTATATGATGCAGTCACACATTTAGCAATAATTGTTAGTTCTGTTTGTTGATTCAAGGTTAGCATCATCTGGGGTCCTCTGAGGGTCAGCATCATCTCTTCTCAGGTGTTCTGGATCCAGACTGGAGCTTGTGTAAATCCTAGTTACCATGGGATGTAATTCCCGTGGCAAAACATAGAAACAAAACAGAGACATCATTAGCATGCTGATCCAACAAAGTAAAATTAGTTTAACCCAAGCTAATGAATAAAAATGCACATTTGATCAGATGCAACTACACTCACAATTTAAAAGATACATTATACGTATGCTTGGCAAAAGAGATGTGTTTTTAATCTAGATTTAAACAGAGAGAGTGTGTCTGAACCCCGAACATTATCAGGAAGGCTATTCCAGAGTTTGGGAGCCAAATGTGAGAAAGCTCTACCTCCTTTAGTGGACTTTGCTATCCTTGGAACTACGAAAAGTCCAGCGTTTTGTGACCTTAGGGTGCGTGATGGGTTGTAGCGTGGTAGAAGGCTAGTTAGGTACACAGGAGCTAAACCATTTAAGGCCTTTTAGGTAAGTAATGATCATTTGTAAATGATACGGAACTTAATAGGTAGCCAGTGCAGAGACTGTAAAATTGGGGTAATATGATCACATTTTCTTGACCTTGTAAGGACTCTAGCTGCTGCATTTTGGACTACCTGTAGCTTGTTTATTGACGAAGCAGGACAACCACCTAGAAGTGCATTACAATAAATGCATGAACTAGCTTTTCTGCATCAGAAACAGATAACATGTTTCTTAGCTTGGCAATGATTCTAAGATGGAAGAATGCAGTTTTTGTAACATTGGAAAAATGATTTTCAAAAGACAAATTGCTGTCTAATATAACACCCAGATTTCTGACTGTAGAGGAAGTAACAGTACATCCGTCCAGTGGCAGATTGTAATCTACAAGATTCTGTGTAGTGTTTTCTGGTCCAATAATTAATATCTCTGTCTTATCCGGATTTAATTGGAGAAAATTATTTGTCATCCAATCTTTTACATTTTTAACACACTATGTTAGCTTAGATAATTGGGAAGTTTCATCTGGTCTCGTTGAGATATATAGCTGAGTATCATCAGCATAACAGTGGAAGCTAATTCCGTATTTTCTAATAATATTACCAAGGGGCAACATGTATATTGAAAATAGAAGGGGACCTAGGACGGATCCTTGTGGCACTCCATATTTTACTGATGATAAATGAGATGACACCCCATTTAAGTAAAGAAAATGGTAGCGATCGGACAGGTAGGATCTAAACCATCTTAGAGCCTGCCCTTGAATACCTGTATAGTTTTGTAATTGATGTATGAGTATGTCATGATCTGTGGTGTCGAACGCAGCACTAAGAGTACAGTTTTGCTATATATATATATATATAAAATTTCAGATGGCATTTAGAGGCTTTTGCATCTGAACTCTTCATATATATATATATATATATATATATATATATTAGGGCTGTCAAATGATTACAATTTTTAATCAAATTAATCAGAATTTTCAGTGGATTAATCATGATTAATCACTATTTGCCACTACACCTGAATCCTAACCATTTTTTTTCTGAAATGCATACCAAAAGATAAAAAACAGGACACAGATACATAATTTTCATGTATTGTTTCATCATGTGGTTCTTTTTTTCTGAATTTCAAAAGTTTAACATTTACTTAGATCAAATTTACCTGAGCACTATATCAAACCATGCCATTTAACTACAGATAGTGTAAGAGTTTTAGGTGAACCAGTGGTTAAATATAGCCACATATCTATGAAATTATGGATAGAGAAACTCGAAAGAATGAACTCTGAAACAAAAACATGCGCCACAATCACATAAGCAGCACTCTGGGCACTCTTGTTTTTGGGAGGTGTTCATTTGCTCTGCCACAATACTTTAGGATTGATATTTTCACGTTCTGAAGGCTTCAAGTTCCAGTAAAACCAAGTAAGAATGCATATGCTTTCCCAAACAGCTGTAATTTTCGCTGCATTGCATGTAGGCGTTCTGCGCATGCGCAGTGTGAAACACAGGGCGCTATAACACAAGCTGTGTCCAAATTCAGGGTCTACATCCTTCGGAGGACTCATTTGAAGGATGTTACGTCACAGCGCCGCGACAAAGGCTGTCCAAATTCGTAGGATCCTTCAAATGCGGCCCACAAATGCGTCCTCCTTTTCCCCGAATTGGAAGGATGGGTGTGGTGGATCCTTTCGCGTCCTACCTATCCCATAATTCTTTTCGGCAGGACGAAGCGAGCGGTAGCAGAGTGGGGGAGGAGTATTATTTTCGATGTTTTTTAAAAACTGGCTTTTCAAAAATATATATTTTCAGTGGTTTTCTAGTTAGGCATTTTGTTTTAGCGTTAAGCATTTTTTTTTTTTTTTTTACATTTGTACGTGTATATGTAAAAAAAAAAAAAAAAAAAAAAAAAAAAAAAGTTTACCTTCGTAAACTAGCTTCTTACTTACTGCCTGTGTGAATATCCCCTTACACACAGCTTATTTGTTAGTGAATGAAGCTGTTTTTAACGCTTCTAAGGACGAAAGAGCAGACAGAAGTGTTTATAAAGCTCCAGGGAGAGAACGATGAGCTCTTCACCAGCCTCTTGCTTGGCGCTGTCACGGTTGCTAGGCGACAGGATATGAGCAACGGTTAAGGGAGGGAACTGAAAGAAGGGTAGGCTGTCCAAATTCACAAACACCGACTTCCGGTTTTTGCGGTCGTCGGAGGACCCATCCTCCTTCAACCGGGTAGGAAGGATCCTAAGGAGGATGCAGACCCTGAATTTGGACACAGCTACAGTGATCCTCAAATCTGGCTCGCGAGATCCACTTTCCTGCGAAGTTTAGTTCTAACCCTAATCAAACACGCATGAGTTTGCTAATCAGTGTCTTTAGGATCATTAGTAAATCACAGGCAGGTGTGTTTAATTGGAGTCTGCGCTAAACTCTAAACTCCAGATTTGAGGATCACTGCTATAACAGGAAGAAGAAGCTCCAGCGTATCAACTACCAAAGTCATCTCTGTTTATCGAGCTTGGAATTAATGTATTTGAGAGTAAATGGGGTAAAACCTTAAGCTTCTTCGGTGTTTTCGTCGCGGCGCTCGCCGCTGTTTTTTACTATCTTGAGAATTCAGAGATCGACGAGACTTTCCTAACCTGAATAATTTGTCACACTGCGCATGCGTGAAATGCGTTAAAAAATTTGACGTAATTAACGACAAACAACTAATTAATGCCGTTAATGGCTATTTTTGACAGCCCTAATATATATATATATCAAAAATTATATCTGGTGTCTGAATAATTTTTGGTTTGACTGTTAAAACTATAAAGTAGTCAAGAGCAGTGAGTGATTTTCATTTTCATTTTCTTGGATTAACATAACAGCAGCCAGTAGCTAAATAAAGCGCGTTCACTTTAAAAGACGATGAACGCATCCAATATGATACACATCCCATTTTTTTTCTCAACTTTTTACTGTCTCTTAAGAAATAACTGACAGTTTTTTCGAGCATAATTTCCAAGGTGGATATTTTGTATGTATTTGTCGGCACAAGAGCAAAAATAAGCAAATTCGATGTTCAAGTGTTTTGAGACGCCTTTTTCTGCTTGAGCCCTGAACACCAGAACACCACGAGTACTGAATTGGGCTCTTTTCACATCTTTTTATATTGTTTGAGTTCGTTTAGGTACAGGAGGGACTTTGAGGAGAACTTCGCAGAAGAGAGCTCGGTTCAGTGTCGCTGTCCGTGATACGCGGCTCTCGATCTCTATCGTGCGCACCGAACACAGTGCGCAAGTAACCAGCTACTCTGTTCAGCCTTTCTGCGTCTTGTGTTTGGATGCTTTAATCAGGGTTCGAAATGAGGGGGGTCTGGGGGGGTCCCGGACAAATATATTTTAACTAGTGGTGGGCATAGATTATTTTTTTTTATCTGGATTAATCTCACTGTGATCTTGAATTTAATTTAATTTAATTTATCTCTTTATTTGACATGGACATACAATTACATTGGACAAACCATATGCATTGGTTTTAGTGTTATAGCATGAATGCTAATTTTCAACACCTGTCCACGAGAGGCTTTTAGGAAGAAAATACAATTACAAGACTAATAACAAAAGTGATAACAACAATACCAAAAATAAATACATAAAAAAATAAAATAAATAAAAAATACAGCAAAGCATCAGAATCAGAGAGTATCTTAGTTGTAGGTTATACATGCGAGCACTGTTGTTTAGTTTTTAGCCATTGTTTCAGACCTCTGTTAAAAGCATTGCCATAAGTCTCTAGTTTTAAATTGGTGGGTAAAGCATTGCAGAGTTTTGGCCCCATTACAGAAAAGCAGAATGACCAAAAGAGGTCTTGCACTTTGGGACTAGGCAGTCACCTCTGACAGCGGCTCGTGTGCTCGCCCTGTGAGAGCTTTGACGCCTACAGACTAATTTAGAAAACAGTGGTGAAACATGATTATTTAAGCATTTATAGACCAATTTAATATAATTAAAATCAATAAAACTGTCAAAGCCTAAAAGCTGATTCTTTCTTAAGACATCACAATGATGCCATCTCATAGGTTTCCAGTCCAAAGTTTGTAAATTGAGAAAATAGATTTTAGTTTGGATGGGGGTGCTTGTGCCCATGATGTAACGCAATATGATAGATGTGAGAATATCATCGCGTGCATGTATAGTTTTGCAGTTTGATGAGACAAATCCCTCCTTATAAAGCGAAAAACAGTTTATATTAGGTTTGACCTTTTTGATGATGTACTCAAATTTTACATTTTTATCCAGAATAATCCCAAGGTACTTGACTTCCTTTACTACTTCTATTACTTCATTTTTTATCTGAACCTCAAATATGTCGCTTATAGGCCTATTTGGAGAAACACATGCAGACTGTTTTCTTAACATTTAGAGATAAATGGGATAACTCGAGCCATTTAGGGATATTATCTAATGCTTTTGTCAGGTGTTCTCCTGCCAGACTGGATGTTTTAGCGGAAACATGGACCACAGTGTCATCCGCATACATCTGAAAGTTTATGCCCGGACAGCATTTTGGTAGGTCTGCAGCATTTTTGCTGCAGCCTGGAATTGAACTACTGGTTTCGTCTGGTCAGAGGAGAACTGGCCCCCCAACTGAGCCTGGTTTCTCCCAAGGTTTTTTTCTCCATTCTGTCACCGATGGAGTTTTGGTTCCTTGCCGCTGTTGCCTCTGGCTTGCTTAGTTGGGGTCACTTCATCTACAGCGATATCATTGTCTTGATTGCAAATAAATGCACAGACACTTGTCATGTTATGGTCTGAAAGGCCAGTAATGAGATTATATGTTTTTGTTACTCTCTCTGGCCTGTTAGTAAATATCAGGTCTATAAGAGTTTCACTCTTTCTAGTGATTCGAGTGGGTCTGTCAATCAGTTTGAATTTAAATTTTTCCATTGTTGACTTTAATTATAATTATTAATCTAGATTAAAATGTCTCATTCAAATTCTGCCGAAGGCATTCAGAATATGTGTGTTACCCAAATAAAATTGACAAACAGTAAGTCTCTGAGAAGGGGTTTATCAAGCTAGGTGGTGCATTAGAAAAGGGGCTCATCTCCTGTTTCCAAAATGCATCACAAAGTACTTGAAAAAGCAGTAAACTAATTCCACATTGCACAAGGTGCAAACAACCTTACGCTTGGTTGTACCAATGGGCCCTGTTTGAAATTGTTTAATTTGTATGTTCTTTTATTTTTGCGTATTTGTGCTATTTACACAATGTTTAAGTTTTTTTCAAGTTTGTAGGTGTCAAGGTACAGAAACCAAATAATTCAATGTAAAATAGCACTGGATAGCCTTCGATGTAAAAATGAAATATACAAACAAACCTACATTTATTCAGACACCTTCAACATTTCTCACATTATTACAGTTTTGGGATATATATATATATATATATATATATATATATATATATATATTAGTGGTGGGCCGTTATCGGCGTTAACGTGCTGCGTTAACGCGAGACTCTTATCGGGCGATAAAAAAAATATCGCCGTTTATCTATTCTCAAAGTTGGGTTGAGAGCTGGGTCTATACTAAGCAAGCTATGATGACTTTCACCTTGATATTTTATGTAACCGACTGACTGAGGCCAGCCTAAAACGATGCTCAGGACAGTTGACGGGCCACTGCTGCACATTACCGCTTGTCGATTTAAACATTAAAGCATCCAAACACAAGACGCGGAAAAGCTGAATAGAGTAGCTGGTTACTCGTGCTGTGTTCGGTGCGGAGAGAGAGCTAGAAAGCCGCGTATCACGGACATATTATGATTTCATATGATATGAGAAACATATGATATTTCTATTCGCGTATCTGCGAAGAGAAAGGCATCTCAAAACACTTGAACATTGAATATGCTTATTTTTGCTCTTGTGCCGACAAATACATACAAAATATGTCAAAATATCCACCTTGGAAATTATGCTCGAAAAAACTGTCAGTTATTTCTTAAGTGAAAGTAAACAGTTGAGGAATTTTTTTTTTAATCTGTATTATATTGGATGCATTCATCGTCTCTTAAAGTGACCGTGCCTAATTTAGCTACTGGCTGCTGTAATGTTAATCCAAGAAAATGCAATAAAATCACTCACTGCTCTTGACTGAATTACTTAGTTTTAACAGTCAAACCAAAAATTATTCAGACACCAGATATAATTTTTGATATATATATATATATATATATATATATATATATATATATATATATATATATATATATATATATAGCTAAACTGTAATAATGTGAGAAATGTTGAAGGTGTCTGAATAAATGTAGGTTTGATTGTATATTTCATTTTTACCTTGAAGACTTTCCAGTGCTATTTTACATTTATTTATTTGGTTTGTGTACCTTGACACCTACAAACTTGTAAAAAACTTAAACATTGGTGTGAAACAGGAGTAATGTTGTTTGCACCTTGTGCAATGTGGAATTAGTTTACAGCTTTTTCAGGCACTTTGTGATGCATTTTGGAAACAGGAGATGAGCCCCTTTTCTAATGCACCACCTAGCTTGATAAACCCCTTCTCAAAGACTTACTGTTTGTCAATTTTATTTGGGTAACACACATATTCTGAATGCCTTCGGCAGAATTCAAATGAGTCATTTTAATCTAGATGAATCTAATTTCAAGATCACAGTGAGATTAATCTAGATTAAAAAAAATTAATCTTTGCCCACCACTAATATATATATATCTCAAAAATTATATCTGGTGTCTGAATAATTTTTGGTTTGACTGTTAAAACTACAAAGTAATTCAGTCAAGAGCAGTGAGTGATTTTCATTTTCTTGGATTAACATTACAGCAGCCAGTAGCTAAATTAGGCACGGTCACTTTAAGAGACGATGAAAGCATCTAATATAATACACATCCCATTTTTTTCCTCAACTGTTTACTTTCACTCTATAATAACTGACAGTTTTTTCGAGCATAATTTCCAAGGTGGATATTTTGACATATTTTGTATGTATTTGTTGGCACAAGAGCAAAAATAAGCAAATTCGATGTTCAAGTATTTTGACACTCTTTTCTCTGCGTGAGCCCTGAACACCAGAACACCACGAGTACTGAATTGGGCTCTTTCACATCTTTTTGTTTGTTCAAACTTAGTATTTGTTCGTTCAGGTGCAGGAGGGACTTCGAGGAGAACTTTGCAGAAGAGAGCTCGGTTCAGTGTCACTGTCCGTGATACGCATCTCTCTCTCTCTCTCCGCACCGAACACAGCGTGTGAGTAACTAGCTACTCTGTTCAACTTTTCCGTGTTTTGTGTTTGGATGCTTTAATGTTTAAATAGACAAGCGGTAAGGCTTAAAAACACGTGAAAAAGATAAGTGTTCTTCATATATATATATATATATATATATAAATAATCATCTTTAGGGCAGCTTGAAATCTGCTTTTGAGACATTTGATTAATTCTCTTACTTCTTGTGTAAAAGAGTAAAGACCCAAATATTGCACTCAGTCAAAGCTGTTAGAGAACAAGAAATGCAAGAGAACTTGACAAACCAGGTTATTTTAATATGCGTGAATTTTTAAACCTGTTGAAGCAGGTGACACAGGCGAAACAAGCCGAAAATGTTGGGGACTTTCCTTTATAAAAAATTACTATTCATAACATCAATACATGCTAGTGCAGTTACAGTACAATATCCTGTAGATCACACCTTATATAATGATTTTTGTTGTAGTTTTTTTTTTTTTTTTTTTTTTTTTTTTTTTTTTTATAGCTTAGTGTAACAAATAGGTCCACTTGTTTTTAACAGTCCCTTATGGGATTTGTGTGAAACTCCAGTCAGCCATGAGTTAGTCATTCCTTTTCTCCATTCTTCCATTGAAAAAGTTTCCACTGTCCATATGATTAAAAACAACTGAACCATGTTTCTACAGGCCTGTATGTTTTTGCCTCTGCCAAGACTGTCTTGAGGTCCTTCTTCAGGCATTACAGTACAATGCTAATGTCCAAAGATTGCAAAAGACAGGCTCGAAATGCAAATGCCACATGTTATATGCTCAGTGTGTCAGATTGCAACTACAGCCCTGTAAGTTCTTTAGACTGTCTTGTCCTCCTCTTTTATATCTGTAAAACAACCTTAAAATACATTATGTATACAATTTAAATGGACCAGTTATGTTTTACTATATTCAAAAAAGGAACTTAATAAATCTGTGATCAGTTTCAAATAGGCTAAATGCAGATTTAACATCTTTTTATAATGTAAGGGGCATGATGTTTCAGATTCTAGAGAGCATTTGATTGGACAAATCTGAACAGAAGCTGAAATCAGAAACAAGGACCTTAAGGCTAAAACATTCATATTAAATCCTCTTAAAATACTTCTATTTTGATTTCATGGGAATTTTAACAAACTCTGCACCACAGGGTGCCAGTTCTTTGTACAGAGCATAACATGATGTATTTAACATGAGCATTTTCTTCCAAATGCATTTCAAGTGCCATCAATCACTTGAAGTGCAGCACAGGTGCAGTACCCCACCTCTAAACCCTTTACTCTCTTCATTAAAGCAAATAACTTTTGAAATATCTGGCTTTTTAGATTAGCCTCACACTCACACGAACATCTAATAAGATCAGCTACTTTGAACATCCTTGGCATTTTGCTTGCCACAGTTTTATCACCCATTGTCCATTATCACAGCTGGAGTGTCGTTCCACTGGATAACAGGTTCAAAATTAACACAATTAGCACAAAAAAACAAAGGTTGTAAAGTAGGTTTATATAAATCATCATACTTCAAGACCATAATTATATATTACTAAGCAAATAGATTGATAAAATTACACTTACATTCATTACATTGCCTTGTAAAATACACACCCTGAATGTCACGCAATTAACATCAAAATTCTGATATACATATCGTTTTTGTTCATCTTCAAACATTGCTACTTTACAATACTTGTAGTAATTAGGTCACATTGAATAAAACACAAAAATATGTAATGATTTATGGGAAAATATGGGAATATATTATGTAAATAATGCTACATTTCTCTTTTAAGGTCTTAAGGTTTATATATATATATATATATATATATATATATATGTGTATATATGTGTATATATATATATGTAGTTTTTGACCATGTAGAAAAAAAAGCACCCAGAAAACAATGAAATACCTTAGCTTACCCACTTACTGAGCATTTCAGTGTAAAATATTAGAAACATACTCAAATGTAAATTGAAGAATGTTATCAGGGATGAGGGGTTATGTGAGTTGAACTATCTCTCTGGGTGTGTGGGATTCAGAAGTATTATTGGCCATCAAGGGCCTTACACTTTTCTCAGGGCATTCCCATTTAAACAGCAGTGAGGAATCTGTCATCTGTGAAGAGTACACATCATCAACAAGACGACTCTGCTCCTCAGTGAATGTGTTCTTCCAGTCTCCGACTTTACCTTAAAGATGGGATTGTAGTTTTTAGAAGATAACCTTACTTAGAAAAAATTTGTACTTAAAAGACACTTTTTTTTATTATATCTTGCTGGTTGTCTTTAGAATATTGTTTTGCCTTTTTGAGCTAAAATATCTGTTTCTATTCCACTTTTCAGTATTTCACCATGATACTATATATACCGTAATTCCTCAAATAAAAACCGGTAGTCAAATAAACTCCGGGACTCTTATAGTCGGGGGTGTGGTCAACCCGGACAAAAAAAGTCCGGTCTTACATAAAGGCCGGGGGACAATTTGTGCAGCAGATCCAGATAATGAACGTACACGCCCACTGCCGGAGCATTTCTCGTTCTCGAGTCTCGAGAACCGAGAACCGTTTCTATCAGACGCGTCCAATTCAAGAACCGAGGAGCTGATGATACTGCGCATGTGTGATTCAGCGTGAAGCAGACTGACACACAGAGCATCTGAACCGAACTGATTCTTTTGGAGATTGATTCTGAACTGATTCTGTGCTAATGTTATGATCTCTGTCCACTGGAACGCTATCGCTTTTCATTTAAAACAGGTTATTTAAAACAATTACTTATCAAACAGATGGAATTAGAAATAAAGGCCTGCCTCTAATAAAAGCCTGTTACCATCTGCAGTTCAGGTAAATAAAGGCCCTCTTTAATATTTGAGGAATTACGGTATATATATAACATCAGAAATGATTGTACTAATGATTGAAGCAAACATCTAAAAGGCATTTACATACCTTTCCTCATGAACTTGCCCTTGCTGTGGTCCATGATCTCCTGAGGGATGAGAGTGTAGTTCACCATGGTATTTTCCTTCATGCTATTGAAGCTACAGTGCTTCTGAGCAAGCATCAGCTCATCCTCAGTTAAATTACACTGCAGGAAACGACTCACTTTCTGAACAGACACGTGAAGATCCTGATAATATTGAAAAATTTAAACTGCTTGTTTCAGTTCATCTGTATGTGGTCACCAAATGAGTAAATTCTTATAAAGTCATCCTACCTTACACATTTCCTCATACGTGATGTAAAGAAAGTTGTGGATATCTTTTGTGTGACTTGTCCAGCCGTTGACATGGTCAAACCAAGAGCCATAATGCACTGATTTGGGGGGAATAATCACAATCAATTATTTAAAAAGTTGTAAGGGAAAAGAAAGTGGCTAAAACACAAACTGATAATACTTGTCTATCAACTAACCTGCACCCTTCAGGAAATCATTCAGAAAATCAGAGAAAGTGCCTGGGTCAGGAAGAAAATTGGCCATCTTGTGGAAGTGATAGTATGAAACTAACACATCTTTGAGATTTCTGGCTACATATATAACCTGAGGAAGAGCAAACATTTGTCACTTGCAAGAAAATTCAACAAAGAAGTGATAAAGTCAGTTTGTGATTTGCCCATCTACTCACCTTTGCTTTGGAGTCTTGTAGAGCCTCTGCCAGCAGGTGGTAAGGCAGATGTGTTGTAATAATACGAGGCCCGGTAGAGGCTTTTAGAACATCAACACAGTAGTACTGCTCAAGCCATGGTGCACGGGCCCAGTTGGGCTGAGTTTGGGCAATTGTTGGGTCCCCTTTACCTAAAACTAGAGTGATGATTTCCTGCATCCACGTGGTTCCTAAGAATAAAGCATTGAGGTAAAGTGAAATGAATATGAAGGTGTTTTAATTTCATGCTTGGAAAAAAAAGTAGCTTACCATTTTAATGTAAATACATCACCTAAACAAAAATAAAAGGATCACTTAAGATGACCACAGAAAATCCATTTAATTATTACCTGATTTTGGGTAGGTGACAATTACAGTATCTGTGTCCTGAAATTGGAAGTTGATCGCATAATTCAATGAGTCTTTAGTATGCATGTGCCCAGGAAACATGATGTTGTGAAAAGTTTCCGTGACATCTAGACGAGCCATGTCTGTTTGTGTGCAAATGCAAAAGGAATATAGAACAGACAGTGTGATGATCTGACAACGGTGTTCAACTGTCAGCTTATATAAGAAGAGAAAACAGAAGAAGACGTCAAAGAAGATGACACAAACCAATAAGATGAAAGGGGAAGTACATACGCATGGGAAACAGAAATTACCTGAGAAACCGGTTATCGAGTAAATTCCATGTCAATCCTATGAATTGAGATTTGTTGTTTGCTATAATATATTATTTGCCTAGCAAAGTTTTTTATTTGCATATTATATTATCATCATATGACAATAATGTTGGTAGCCTGGTTTCCCTTTGACGTTGTTCATCTTTGACTTTGAGTCTTTTAAGGTGATCCGTGACAGTTTCATTCAGTAGAAAACTTAAAATACAGTTTGCTTATCTGATGACAAAAATCCATTTAATGAAGGCAATTGTTTATTTCACCTTTGATAGCTGTTTTCAACCCACACAAATGCAATTTATTTAAATTTTACTGAATCAAATGTCTTTCAAAATCTGTTTCTAAAGTCTAAAATGGTTTGTTGATGTGGTCCATTTTAAATTGCAAGTTGTCTGGATCTCATGTGAACATTGTTACATGGATGTGGTAATCATAACCAAAGGCATTAACTTCCTAGAAGTTCAAACCACCAGGAAAATCCTCATATACTGTACATCATGATTGCAGATGTTCAGCTCTGTATAATAACACTAAGTAAATAATATATGTTTTATGTTAAAATATGTTGTTTCAAATGATTAACCATTCGTTTTTAAAGGGGGGGGGGGGGTGAAATGCTATTTCATGCATACTGAGTTTTTTACACTGTTAAAGAGTTGGATTCCCATGCTAAACATGGACAAAGTTTCAAAAATTAAGTTGTACGTTTGAAGGAGTATTTTTGTTCCCAGGTTTGTCACAAGTTTTGGAAAGTTTTTTTCGAGTATGGCTCTGTGTGACGTTAGATGGAGCGGAATTTCCTTATATGGGTCCTGACGCACTTCTGCCGGAAGAGTGCGCGCTCCCGTATAGCGAGGCTGAGCAGCACAGACATTTCACTGATCAGAGCGATTCACTGATCAGAGCGAGAGCGTCGCGAAAAGTCACAAAAGAAGTGTGTTTTTGGTTTCCAGGGCAAGACAACCCTGCACAGATTACCAAAAAAAACAGCATTAAGGGACCAGTGGATGGAGTTTATTTTTACAGAGCATCAACGGAGTTGTGCAAGTGTTTTTGTTTGTTCCCTGCATTTCGAAGATGCTTGTTCACAAGGCCCAGTTTGACGACGGATTTGCGTATCGTTTATTTCTTAAGGATGATGCAATCCCAACGAAAAAGGGTCACGATCGTGTGTTGGAACCGCATGCGGTGAGTAAAACTGCTTAAAATATCTCTGCCTCCTTGTTAGTGCGTCCCCTCCCCTGCCGGAGACTCGGGTTCGAGCCCCGCTCGGAGCGAGTCATTGCTGATGCTGCTCTCGTTCAGTTTCAGCCTCTGGATCTGATTCTGGATCATAAATAAACGGCTGAATCTGACTGTAAGCCATAGTTTGTTTTGGATGATGGTTTTTCCCTCACGGTAATGTCACAGCTTCCACATGCTCTCAACGCAAAAGCCTGCTGGCGCTCATGATTCTTTAGCTCCGCCCACACGTCACGCCTCCAGGTGCTCGTGTTTTTCCGGGAAAAATCGGTACAGACTATCTTTCTCTTATGAATATAATAAAACTAAAGACTTTTTGGAGTTATGAAGGATGCAGTACTACTCTATAGGTACTCAAGATTAACAGGATATTGAATGAAAACGAGCATTTCACCCCCCCCTCCCCTTTAAAGTACTGTTGGATTAAATGCAACAAAATAAAAGTAAACCAACTTAAATTAAAAAAAGTCAACAGATTAACTAAGTAAGTAACTAACTAAATGAATTAATAAATAAATATAAGTTTTCGAGTTCATAGTTTTAGAAATCAACAAAATTAAAGAAACAAGAAGCTTTTAACCTTAAACTTGTTGACCAATAGAACGATAACCTTCATGGAAAAATAGTCATGGTGAATCAACCAATGTGTTATAGTTTGATAAATGTGAAGCTTTAAATAGAGCAGTCTGACTGTTTTCACCAAGTAAGACATGTTCCTGGATCAACATCTTTGTTGACCAACAGATATTGTGATTAACCAATCAAACTTGAAGAACCAGTTTATAGTGTTCCAGGGTCAACAAAATATGTTGACCTAGGAAAGCATCTAACTCAGCAAAATCAGGACATGAGCAGGTGCATGTGGGCCCTGGCAGTTTGGGGGCCTGTCGAGGTGGGGGGAACTTTTAACTGAAACGAGGGAAAGAATAGAGTCCTGCATTGGCCTGGCCCTTGTCCAACAGCTTATGCGCATTCTCTGCACGAGTCCGACTGGATCCTGTGTCTTTTTTCTCTCTCTGTCTTCCCCATTACACAGTTATAATGGCAAAGTGGTCATATTTGTCTTTCTTTTCTTTATTAAGTAAATTTAGAAATATGTTCAGTGAGTTGAGTGTATGTTTAACTTCTTTATGTCCTAGCTTTGCAGGATGAAAGGAGTGAAATTATTTCTTTATGAAATGGATAAAGCCAAAACCCAGGAACTCACACACTGCAGATGCCATGCAATAAAACTAAGGAATCTTCAAGGAGCATACAACAATTAAAATTTAAAACTCCTTGCTCATTTACACATCTTTTTCAAATGTATTTCAAAATCTGTTTCTAAAGTCTAAAATGGTTTGTTGATGTGGTTCATTTTAAATTGCAAGTTGTCTGGAACTCATGTGGACATTGTTACATGGATGTGGTAATCATAACTAAAGCCATTAACTTAATCCTAGAAGTTCAAACCACCAGGAAAATCTTCATATACTGTACTTTACATCATTATTGCAGGTGTTCACCTCTGTATAAGGACACTCAGTAAATAATATGTTTTATGTATGTTAAAATATGTTTTTTCTAAATAATTAACCACTGGTTTTTAAAGTATTGTTGGATTGAATGCAACAAAATGAAAGTAAACAGACAGTGAGGTAGCGTCTGGGTATGCAGGGTATGCCGGTGCGGTCGCCATGATTTTACCAAGTAAGACATGTTTTAATGATCCTGGATCAACATTAATGTCCAAAAATATATACTTCATAATTTCCTAAAATCAGTGGGAAATCATAGCTGATTAACAAGAGTGTAGAAACACCTTACACTGATTGTAAGCCTAAAACAGATATTTTCTGAATAGTTATATGTCAGTTCTGATGGTCGATTGGAATGTTGATCCAAGAACATGTTGTACTTGGTAAAATCACATTCACCTTGCAGGAGCATTCAGTACCTGATTTTATCAAGTACGACATGTTCCTGGATCAACATCTTTGTAAAATATGATGACCTAGGAACACATCTAAATCAGCAAAATTAGGACATGATCACATGCATATGGGCTCAGGCAGTTTGGGGGCCTACTGAGCTGGTGGGAACCTATTAAATGAAATGAGGGAAAGAATAGCACTCTGCAGATGCCATGCAATAAAACTGATCTTGAGAAGGGACCTTCAAAGAGCTACAACAACACTCTCCTTGCTCATTTACAACCCCCTTCCTCCCTTTCCTCTCCCATCCTGCCTCTGCTTTTCCTCTCTCGCTCTTCTCATCCAAAAGCAAGACTATCCATATGCTCCATGTGTTACATCTTGTGACTATATTATTCTTATCCTCCATGTTTCGTATCATTTTAAAGGTCTTCATGTGATTGGTAAAATGTTATAAATTTTACAGTAGTCACTTGTATTATGAGAAATATTGAAAACTTTTGTAGAATTATTCTCTGCTGAGGAAGGGGTATGTCCCATTTTAGGGTGTGTGGGAATGCTTATCTATCTCCAAACCAGGTGAGACCCTGGGTCCATGATAACCAAAAGACCTTTTATGTTTTTACAACTGATTTGTAGATTTCTTTGTTTTTCTTATTTGGGTATATAAGGGAAGTGACAAAACATTGCTGGGCGATTCTGTAGCCAGAATGTGTCTCCAAATCTGTGTTCAGGACAGATCATACGGAAGAACCAATGGATGAACCACTGGGGACACCATTAGGGGCTTCTGTTTTCTGACTGTCACTGGCTTAAAACACGGTGTAGTTCTTGTGGTTATAGGAAAAAATTTACTTTTTGTTATGAGAATAAAGGGTGCAGCTCACTTAAAGGTATTATAACCACTCTCCATCCTCTGAATAAGTTTAGAACTGACGAGTTTGTTTCTGTGGGTTCACTAAATCAACAAATTTTGTGCTTTTGTAAAATAAGGAATGAAAACATGATGTGCTTCCTGTCCTCTTGGTTTTGAGCAGGAGTGCTTCACCGACATGATAAATATATCTATAGAATGCTTTAAATTACTATTTTAAAACTCAACCATTCAACCAAAAAACAAAAACTCATTCATTATGTTATCCGTAAAGATGCATTTCTCTCTAAAGGCATGTCCATTGAGGAGATGGCAAGTCAGGTTAATCAAATTACTTTTTGCAACATTGACTCAGAAAACATTAGTTTATTAACAATTAATTCAAATATGCCCTTACTATTATTATTTTTTTTAATTCTTTATTTTTTGGCAGCTGTGCCCAAATTGTGTTTGCATTCTGTAGCCTAAACTGCAACATTTTTGTGCCACGTTTAAAAATAACTAAATAAATAATATGAACATCATAATATTTTAAAAATGAAGTCAAAATTAAATTAAAATTCCATCTATTGCCCTACTTTTCAAAAAAAAAAAAAAAAAAAGTATTTGGCATCCGTTATTCTTTTTTTACTTTTTTTAAAAATCTGATTGATCGATTTATTTGTTTGTTTTGAATTGTTCAGATTTTTTTCAACATACATTCAAATATTCATGCTTATTTTGTGCTGCAAATATTTAAGCGGAAAATATCATTGATTCACTGTTTATTGTTTGTATTTTATCATAAAATTGACAGAAAGCTGAGACTTTGATATAAAGCTTAAATAAATAATTTACAAGCATTAGCCTATACCATAGATAAAACAGCTTGTGAATAGTCATGTTTCATGTAACTTTATTTACTTGCGAAAAATCAACAAAAGGGCCTAAGTTAAGTTAACCAAGTTGCTGCTTGTGTTTGGGGGGACCCATTTTTTGCATATGGGCCCTGGGCTGACTTGCTACGCTACTGCAACTGGTGCAGTCGCACCGGGACCTGCTACGAATGGATCAAGGGCGCCCTGCTACAGTATCTACCTCGCACTTGGCCCCGTCTCAGCTAAGGATGGCCCTGACTGTGGTAAGTATATCATGGCATTGGTGACAAACACAAAAACACCAAGCTACGATGATTCAGAAGAGATCAGGTTACACAGTAACTTCTCTCAAACTGAAATAGATTTTTTTTATGATTTTGCACTGCCTTCTCAAGGTCATTATATAATGTATAGTGAACACATATTAAATTGTATATCAAAGGTTTCTTTTAAAAAATGTACTGCCCATTTCTTGCAAGATTAGTACATATTTTGTGAAAACAGGAAGCTTTATATAATTGCATCTCTGTGGGGGGAAATTGCTTAATTAGTGTCATGAGCAGGTCAGTTTTGTCAAAGATGATGTACAACTCAAATATGCAGAAAGATCTAGCAACATATACTATTTGTTTTAATGATTAAATGATAACTCAGTTAGTTTGGAGAAAAATAATATAATTATTATAAAAATTAAGGCTTATAGCGCCTTGTTCTCCAGTCAAGGTGTTTTTTATTAACCCAGCACATTGCATAAACATCACTCTTTGGTTTAACATGAGCTTTTTATTGCAAGTTTAAACCTTGAGGTGCAAATGCAGTATCAGGGAACATGTGGGAATAAAAAAGAAAGAAAAAAGTCTGTCTTATATCCTTTTCCAATAAGTGCGAATAGATTTTCTAGAGAAGAATTGTGTTATGAAATGGATTTATGGTGTGGTGAATTTAAAAGAAGGGTTTCTGATTCAACTGTCACAGAAGCAAGTCTTGAGTCATCACCCTTGTGGCCTTGACTAAGTTGCTCTGGATAAAAGTGTCTGACCACTTGATTATTTTTGATGTTGTGTCATAAAACTTCATAGGCTAAAAAAATGACATAGGCTAACACATGATAGTTAAACTTGAACATTTAATGCATAACATGGTTAAAACCACAACATAAATTTAACTCCATTAGTTATAAAGCATAAACAACTGGAAAAATATTGACCCATTTTACTGAACCATTTGTACTGAACAATGTCTTCTTTTCAGAAGAGTGATAACTTTCTGTTTACATAACTTTCTGTTTACATACCTTTCTGTGTACATAACTTTCTTGCAACACCAGGCTACTTGTTCTCTGTGATTTTCTAGAGAAGAATTGTGTTATGAAATGGATTTATCTGCTAAATGCATACATTTATTTTTTAAATATTTTTTGCTGTCACAGAAGCAAGTCTTGAGTCATCACCATTGTGGCCTTGAATAAGTTTCTCTGGATACAAGTGTCTGACCACTTGATTATTATTGATGTTATGTCATAAAACTTCCTCAGTTCAAAAGCTTAAATTGCACTCTATATGCTTATTCTTTTATATAGTGGATGGCATATTCACTGCATTAGAATGCTGTGAATAAAAATTAGTGAGCAAATAATAAAAAAAAAATAATAATAATAAAATGTATTTATCTATTGCTATTCAATTAGTTGAGAGCCTAGAGAGTAGTGTTCATCCTAACAATTTAACTTTTTATACAGGCGCATCTCAATAAATTAGAATGTTGTAAAAAAAAGTTAATTTATTTCAGTTATTCAACTCAAATTGTAAAATCTGAAGTAGTTTAAGTCTTTGGTTCTTTTAATTGTGATGATTTTGTCTCACATTTAACAAAAACCCAATTCACATCTCATCTCAACAAATTTAAATATGGTGACATATCAGTCAGCTAATCAACTCAAAAGTCAAGTCGTCACCTTTATTTATATAGCGCTTTAAACAAAATACATTGCGTCAAAGCAACTGAACAACATTCATTAGGAAAACAGTGTGTCAATAATGCAAAATGACAGTTAAAGGCAGTTCATCATTGAATTCAGTGATGTCATCTCTGTTCAGTTTAAATAGTGTCTGTGCATTCATTTGAAATCAAGTCAATGATATCGCTGTAGATGAAGTGACCCCAACTAAGCAAGCCAGAGGCGACAGCGGCAAGGAACCGAAACCCCATCAGTGACAGAATGGAGAAAAAACCTTTGGAGAAACCAGGCTCAGTTGGGGGGCCAGTTGTCCTCTGACCAGACGAAACCAGCAGTTCAATTCCAGGCTGCAGCAAAGTCAGATTGCAAAACACCTGCAAAGGTTTCCTGAGCCTTCAAAATGGTCTCTCAGTTTGGTTCAATAGGCTACACAATCATGGG
Source organism: Carassius auratus (assembly GCF_003368295.1). Classification (NCBI taxonomy): domain Eukaryota; kingdom Metazoa; phylum Chordata; class Actinopteri; order Cypriniformes; family Cyprinidae; genus Carassius; species Carassius auratus. The sequence continues at coordinate 26,862,253 of NC_039249.1, read as the reverse complement.
GAAGACTGCTGATCTGACAGTTGTCCAGAAGACAATCATTGACACGCTTCACAAGGAGGGTAAGCCACAAACATTCATTGCCAAAGAAGCTGGCTGTTCACAGAGTGCTGTATCTAAGCATGTTAACAGAAAGTTGATGGGGAGGAAAAGGTGTGAAAGAAAAAGATGCACAACCAACCAAGAGAACCGCAGCCTTATGAGGATTGTCAAGAAAACTGGATTCAAGAATTTGAGTGAACTTCACAAGGAATACACTCCTGAACCACAGAGAACATCAGAGGCGTCTTACCTGGGCTAAGGAAAAGAAGAACTGGACTGTTGCCCAGTGGTCCAAAGTCCTCTTTTCAGATGAGATCAAGTGTTGTATTTTATTTGGAAACCAAGGTCCTAGAGTCAGGAGGAAGGGTGGAGAAGCTCATAGCCTAAGTTGATTAAAGTCCAGTGTTAAGTTTCCACAGTCTGTTATGATTTGGGGTGCAATGTCATCTGCTGGTGTTGGTCCATTATGTTTTTTTAAAAAACCAAAGTCACTGCACCCGTTTACCAAGAAACCTTGAAGCACTTCATGCTTCCTTCTGCTGACCAGCTTTTTGAAGATGCTGATTTCATTTTCCAGCAGGATTTGGCACTTGCCCGCACTGCCAAAAGCACCAAATGTTGGTAAAATGACCATGTTGTTGGTGTGCTTGACTGGCCAGCAAACTCACCCGACCTGAACCCCATAGAGAATCAATGGGCTATTGTCAAGAGGAAAATGAGAAGCAAGAAACCAAACAATGCAGATGAGCTGAAGGCCACTGTCAAAGAAACCTGGGCTTCCATACCACCACAGCAATGCCACAAACTGACCACCTCCATGCCACGCCGAATTGAGTCAGTAATTAAAGCAAAAGGAGCCTCTGTCAAGTATTGAGTACATGTACAGTAAATTAACATACTTTCCAGAAGGTCAACAGTTCACTTAAACTTTTTTTTAAAAATGTATTGGTCTTATGAAGTATTCTAATTTATTGAGAAAGAACCAAATTATTAAACTACTTCAGTCTGTGTGCAGTGAATTTATTTAATACATTTAATACATGTTTCACAATTTGAGTTGAATTACTGAAATAAATGAACTCCTCCACAACATTCTAATTTATTGAGAAGCACCTGTATATTACTTTTTATTTTTCTTTTATGTATTTACCAGAAACTTTTATCCAAAGAGACTTACAGTGCTAACATTTTTTACTTAACATTTCATTAATATGTTTAAATATGAGTTCACCTCAAGTATCTCTAGCCAAAGTAATACCTTTGAAGACACAAGTCCAGAGAGCGCACACAGCCCTCACATGGACTTTAAACAACAACAAAAAAATGTACTGTACTTTTACACAATCACTTATATCACCTTTCTCTGTCATTTAAAATAAAGATGTGGCTTTTATGGGACAATTGTCTGGTTTATGGGATATTTTTACAACCTAAAATTATATATTAACTTATATTAAGCATCATTATGATGTAAATTGAATCCCTAACACTGATCTTTTAGCTTTAGAGTATCTCTACGCATAATCAGAGAGAAAAGAAGATCTGTGGATATAAGCATTGAGCTGGAAACAAGAAGAGCTGAGATAGGTAGAGTTATTTCAGGTCTATTCATAATTGAAGGATACAGAGTGGGTAAACAGTGTGGTGATGATGGATTGGGTCAAGACTGTGTGTTTAGTGCTCTGGGTTTTCACATTCAACTCAGTAGCAGATGATTTTAAAGAGCAAGCCCTGAAACTGATGGCTGACACTCCACTTATAGATGGGTAAGTCAATCTTTTATCGACCCTGTAAAGAGAGAGAGAGAGAGAGATCTAGTGGAAAGAAAAGTGGAGTTAAAAAAAGGTTTTGAAACATTTCTTAAAACAAGATATTCAATGTACAGTCCCTGAAAACAAGTTAATCAATACCTTGTGGGAATTTTGCGTCTAAATCATCATCATTATTATTATTATTATTATTATTATTATTATTATTATGAAAAACGATTTATTGACAAAACAATTTCTGAAGGTTGGATAATTTTTGAGGTTTATACATAATCTGAAAACTGAATAAATAAGATGATTTATGGTTTGTTAGGATAGGATAATATTTGGCAGAGATACAACTATTTGAAAATCTGAAATCTGACGGTTAAAAATAAATCGCCTTTGAAGTCCTTATGAAGTCCAAATGAAGTCCTTAGCAATGCATATCACTAATCAAAAGTTAATGTTTGATATATTTTCAGTAGGAAATGTACAAAATATCTTCACGGAATGTGATCTTTACTTACAGTTATATCCTAATGATTTTTGGCATAAAAGAAAAATTGATAATTTTGACGCATGCAATGTATTCATACAAGGACACTTTCAATATTTTCTCTTATTATCTCTGATTCTATCTGAAAGTGATTTAAAATCTTTTATAAAACAGACACAATGACCTTCCCTGGCAGATGAGGAGTTTGTTTAATAATCAGCTCAGCATGGTGAACTTGAACAAACTAAACACCACACACACCAATATCCCAAAAATCAAAGAAGGGCGTCTCTCAGCACAGGTAAAAACACACTCAAACAGGACTGTACAGTATACACAACATTAGATCATTCACTATAATGGGCAAACTGAATGTGTGGTATTATTTGTTTTTCTGTTGCAGTTCTGGGCAGCTTATGTGCCATGTGATACCCAGTACAAAGACGCAGTCAGACAGACCTTGGAGCAGATTGATGTAATCCACCGGATGTGCCATGAATACCCAGAAGTGTTCAAATTTGCTGCTAGCAGTCAAGGTAAGACAGTGAAGCAGCAGTAAATACTGTAGAAATCCTTGTAATAACTCGAAAAAAACTTCAGTATTGGATATACAGTTACATGTTTGCAGTACAACCAGGGCTACCCTTTTCGCTACAACATGGATGATAGTAGGGTAAATTAGCAAAAAAACAATTATAATAATAAACAGATGGACAAAATCCATAATCTTATATAAAGAAAGTTAGAAGTGACCTGAACAACCACAACCACTGTAACAACCACCCATCAACACCATATTCCTAAAGCACCCTGGAATTATTATGGTAATGATGATGTGTACATTTGTAATTGTTTATCGTTTTTAAACCAAAAGGAAAATGTTGTTGCAGATATATTGGATGCCTTTGAACAGAATAAGACAGCGAGTCTGATTGGTGTAGAAGGTGGACATTCGATTGACAGCAGTTTGGGTACTCTGCGCACTATGTACCAACTTGGAGTCCGCTACCTCACTATCACACATAGCTGCAACACACCATGGTGAGTGTCTATTCCCCGCAGAGTACACACCATACTTCATAGCACTTTAAATAAAGAGATGGTCTGAGATGATAGCATAAACACATTCACCTTAAAAAGAACATACAGTTTGATCCAGCAAGGTGAGGTAAAAACCGCTCAAATTATGATTTCAACAGTTTGGAATTAAGTAAACATAAATCTGTCTAAAATCTGTGCCAGAGACATTCTAAAAAAAAAAATGTTTTTTTTAACACACCCACAAAACACTGTCACTAGTAATGTGAGAAATTAGAGGGAAATTCCCGGAACGTTCAATTGTAAACAGCAGCTATTCCACAGAATTCCTATTTTGCATTTAAGGTGGGTCTAAAATAGAAGCTACATGGGTTTCTAAAGAATGACCACATAAAAGGCCACACAAATGCATGTGCCCATCTGATTAGAGAAGGGGAAGAATTTCAGTTGAATACTATATTGTTTTTCTTTACCACGTTTTGCTCTTACTTCCTTCTAGGGCAGACAACTGGCTGGTGGATACAGGATCTGAGCCTGAAGTGCATGGCGGTTTGTCTGAGTTTGGCAAGGTTAGACACAGAGATGTTTAATGTCAGATTACTAAAATCAATCAATCAATATATATATATATATATATATATATATATATATATATATATATATATATTCCCAAAAATAAACAATTCCCAACAATTATAAAAGACTCATGCTTAGTATTTACTTTAGATTTAAACCAAAATGATGAATGCATAAGTTCAAATTTGCTATTATATGAAATTAGAATTTTCACTTAAAACACACACACACACACACACACACACAGACACACACACACACCAACACACACACACACACACACACATACACACACACACACACACATATATATATATATATATATATATACATATATATATATATATATATATATATATTATTTATTTATTTTTTTACTTAAAACACTTGGATTTTAATTTTGTTGTTTAATTTAGTTTGCTTATTAATAAAGACAACTTACAGACTTCAAAGACCTAAATTTTTTGAGATTTTTTGTGTTAAAGACAGTATATGTACATCACATACAGTTTATATATATATATATATATATATATATATATATATATATATATATATATATATATATATATATAATATAAATACATATTTTATCATGGCACATTATTTACAGGACAGTTATTATCATAAAACATTAACATAACTCTAAAATGTTATTAACTTTGGATATAGTGGTGGTTAATGTAGGCCACCCTGACTTGCTGTCATCTTTTAGAGAAAGTTTAACTCATTATTGCTGTCTGTAGAGACCAGTTTATTTTGTCCTTTCAGCAAGTGATCTTGGAAATGAACCGCATTGGAATGCTGATTGACCTGTCTCATGTATCAGAGAAAGTCATGAATCAGGTGCTGGATATCTCTGAAGCTCCTGTTATCTTCAGCCACTCCTCTGCCTACAGCATCTGTAAGCACAAGAGAAATGTCCCTGATGATGTTCTCTTGAGAGTGGTAAGAGTCCCGTCAATTTACAACCTTAAAATGTTACACAACAGTTATTGCCCAAAAAGAATTGACCATGACGCACTTACTCATCCATGTTCATAAAAAGTTTGCAATACGTTACTCACTACTGATATAAAGAGATGTTATAAAAGATAAAACCAGATGCTTTAACTAAGCAAAATCAAATGGATAATCTCAGCTGTGATAGGCAATAGAACAAGTCTACAGGTAATCACAGTTACTGTGATATTCATTATGTTAGGGTGGTTTCATAACAGCGGTTCAGGCTGCATGTTTACCGAATTACTATAGAAAAGTTTATCCAAATGCATAGACAATAGTGCTGGGCAACATTTAATTGCAATTAATCGCATCCAAAATAAAAGTTTTTGTTGGCATAATACATGTGTGTGTACTTTGTAAATGTATTATGTATATATAAAACACACACATACAGCATATATATATATATATATATATATATATATATATATATATATATATATATATATATATATATATATATATATATTATATTATATTATATTTACATGTATTAACAACATGTATATGTTTATATTCATATAACATATTTATATATATATAGGCTAAATAATAAAAATACATGTTACACACATATATTATGTACACAAAATATTTTATTTTGGACGTGATTAATCACAATTAATCGTTGCCCAGTACTTACAGACAATAACCAACAAGTGAAGACTCAGAGGGCTATAAATACACAGTAATAACTGAACTAAATGAGACACAGGTAAAAAATATAATCAGTAGCTATGGCGACAAGTAATGATATATTTTTAAACAATGATAATCGAAGAAACAGAAAAAACAAAAAAGAAACAATGACCTGCAAACTAGAAATCTGTGAAAACAAAACCGAAACCTAGAACTGAACGTGACAAGCACAGGCTGAGTTCCGCTAAAAAATTATGGCCTTCCCTCCTTAACTTTCCATTGCCTCGTTGACTCAAATGTACACGTCATTGGCTACATTTACACTGTCAGTTTCTGGGAGTGACAACCGCATTTACCTACAGGTGTGAGTTTGGAAAATCCTGTTCACACAGCAAATTACAATAGCTTTTCAAATACTGTGTGAATGTGCAAGAGGAGTCAAGCATGTATTCCTTACCAGCGACAAAAATTCCTCTTTGCTCCACAAAGTATTTTTTACCGTGTGGGAACATGATGTGTAGTGTGAGAGTGGCATGGCTTGTCACACATAGCAACAGTAACTAAGGAGCATGGGTTTTTGTGAAGGGTCAATTAATTATGTTGTACAAGTGCTGAGTGCTTGAAGTGGAACCCTTGCAATGGGCTGAATTGGAACATCCCAATATGAGACATTCAATTAGCAGTTACAATTAGCAAACCTCTGATGTACACACATATTGGATTACAGGCCTCCCTAGAATGCATTCTAATTGGTCAGTCTTTTGTAACTAATAGCCATCAACTAGTCAGAACTGAGAGGTTAACCACTAATGCCCAGCATCAATAATCCCCTGAATGCTTCAGAATACTTCAGAAACAGAATTGCATTTTTTAAAGAGAAGTGAGATCTATGTGGCTTTGTGTACAGCCTGTACACCAAAGGTTCCAGTTATTATTATGGCACTTGCTAATGTCAGCAGGCCCAGTTATTAAACAATGGTTCATAACTCTCAAATTGTGTGCAATTAGCATTCAGATTTATCACATGGGGCCCTATAATACACCCGGCGCAATGCGATGCAAGGCACAATGCAAGTGTGTTTGCTAGTTTCAGTCCGGCGCCGTTCACATTTTTCCGTCTAACGCCACTTTGTTTAATTAGCAAATGCATTTACACAAATTTTTGCATGCATGGGTGTGCTAGACTAAAAAAAACTTGTGTGTTCAGACACATTGCTGGCACAATGCTATTTTAAGGAGGTGAAAATAGACTGCGCCATAGACCAACTCAAACCTGGTCTAAAGTCTGGCGGATTGTCTTTCTTTGTTATTTAAAGAGTGTACACGCTGCTTATTAAACACAGGGACGCACAGCAGCGCACAAACATGCCAAAATATTACAAATGAAAGGATTGCAATGCATACAATTTTTTTGTTGTATATGCCTATATGTCATAATGGATAGTCATCGCATGTATCAGAATTTGACTATCTATTTGCTCGCACACGAGCAGCTCAGCTTAATCTCGGAGACGTGTTCTGTCTTTGCGCTTGCCAAATTCCACCATGTAAATAGCAAATCCGACGTGGCACGGGCGCAACTGGCTGGGAATGGAAGATGAGACTCTGATTGGTTTATTCCACGTTATGCCCAAAAAACACCCATTACTTATTAACAGAATAGAGACAACCCGTATAGACCATGCGCCTGTGCGCGCCAACCGTTTTTCCATCGTTAAAATAGCAAAAGTGGATTTGTACATGCCCTGAGTGCACCAGCGCCATGCCCTTTACACTTTGCGTTTAGATCATTAAAATAGAGCCCATAGACAGGGTCCCCCATCAACAATACAGCAATGCATAAAAAAACTTATGCTGAACATATTTTGAAGATTTTGAAGAATGTTGGTAGCCACTGATTTACACAGTATTTATTTCCATACTATAAAAGTCAATAACTATCAAATCAAAATATTTACACTGTTAAAAATATTCCGTAAAATATACGGTAAAAAAACGGCAGCTGTGGTTGCCAGAATTATACCGTAAAAAATACAGTAAGCCATTTTTGGTTTAACGGTTTTATACTGTAAAAAATACTGTTACACTGTTGTAGGTTTAACGGTTTTACTTTATATTTACAGTTTAATAAATTGACTGACATAATAATAATATACAAACTTATTGAAGCACTGAAATCTGTTTTGTACCTTTGTATTACACTGGTAACCACCAAAAGCAGGTGGCGATGAGAGAGTCACGTGGTGAAACAAAGCCCCATCACAAGCAGCTTTTAAATTATAAGATACATAGAAGGTGCACGGTGTCATTCACACAAGCACCAAACACCATCATGGTGAGACTCATTAAACTGTAATATGCAATAAACATTAATTTAACAACATTTTATGTAACATACAAACCTTATAAACATAACAGATGAGAAAAAATTAAGAAGAAACATAGTTATTTCAAAGAAAAAACATCAAATTCAAACAAAATTTGAAATGCAACGAAGAGAATTCTGGGAACGTAAGTTTACGGTTTTCCCCTGTAAAGTTTACAGGAAATTACCGTTAACCAGTAAACAGGTTTATACTGTAGCATTTTCACAGTTTTTTACAGTTAAAATCACAGTCATTTTTACACTTGCATTATCCACTGAAGAAATAACCTCATACAAGTTTGTAACAACTTGAGGATGAGTTAATGATGACAGGATTTTCACATTTTAGCCAATAGGTGCATTTCTAAGGCACCTAAATTATCAACATAATTCAAACATTGCTGAAAACAAAAATTATACACAATCTACTACACTACTCATGATCTCTGATTGATATTTTATACATTATTAGCAAATAAAAGTCATTTTAGTATAATTATTTTTTTTATCATTGATTTGAAGTAAATCAGAATGAGAAAAGAATTACTTTTATATTGTTAGCAATATTTCAAGATAAACATTAAGGTTTACCTGATTATTCATAAATATTTTTAAGGAAAATCATTCAAATATGATACAGTATATCAATTATGATAATAAACTTTCAAGATAACCTTTTTTCTTTTCATGTCAATTTTTTTCTCCCATGTAAATACTAGCAATTGCACCAAATTGCATATTTTGCTCATTTGGGGCCTTTGGATGAAACTGAGGTGGGGGGTTTTTTCTCCTCTTTGAGTATGAGCTCAATATTGTCCTATATTAGATTTTTCTGACTATTATTTTAACAATAGGCTTTACAGGGTTAAGTAGCACTCACACATTACTCAGAAAGTGTAAAAACCTGGTTTGTAATTTGTGTGTATTTAAAAGGAGAAGTCTAAAGTAAAATATTCATTTTCTAAAATGTTTTTCAGAAACAAAAGAGAGGGATTGTCATGGTTAATTTTTATAATGACTACGTAACCTGCAGTCAAACTGCTAACATCTCAGATGTTGCTGGTGAGTCCTTTTGAAAACAACCTCACTGCCTGCAACCCTGCAGAGCATTCCTACATTGAGCACTTCATGATATAAGACAAGACATTTATATGTGACTCCATTTCTCTATATGACATTCAGATCACTTTGACCATATCAAGAAAGTGGCTGGCTCTAGTATCATTGGATTTGGAGGAGATTATGATGGTGTGCCAAGGTAAGCAGGCTGATTTGTGAATAGACTGCCTGCAATCCAATCTAATGATAATACTGCTCAATGACACTGTGGTACATTTCACATTTGTAAAGCGTGTGTATTCTATACAATGAGAATTGCCTTTGATTAATAATACCATTAATAAATAATGCTATGGTTTGAACAGGGTGCCAGAAGGTCTAGAGGATGTATCAAAGTACCCAGACCTGGTGGCCGAACTTCTTAGGCGCAAATGGTCAGAGGATGAGATCAGAGATGCTCTGGGACGAAACCTGCTGAGAGTGTTCAGGGAGGTGGAGGAAGTAAGAGCAATTCACTCACAGTTTCAAACTCTGTAAAATATCAAATCTACTGCCCTGTTTACTGGACCTTTTTCTAAAAATTCTAAAAAGAAGCTTTTATGTTTTAGGTAAGAGATCGCCAAAAGGGTACCAAACCAGATGATATACCCATCCCTCTTAAAGAAGTTCAAAATCCCTGCAGGACAGACTTCGGTTACGAAGATAAATCCAGTTCAACATGCATAAAATCTTTCTATCCACTAGTCTTGGTTCTGTCACTACTGAGCAAGTTATTATAGTTGACTGTATACTCTTGTAGTACTGTTTTTGGAGTATGCAAAGGATCTCTGATAAAGAGTTAACCAATAGATAAATTCTGTAGGGGAAAATTTGAGATAGATTAGTTTAGAGCAAGTGTTTTTAAGAAATGTAGACTAAAAACGAAAATCAATTGGATATGTAATTATTTGAAAATCGCCACTTTTCTGTTCCGTGCCATACAAGTAAAACGTGTGAAAAGCTATTTATTATTATTACATAATATTATAAAAAAAATAAAAATAAAAACTCTTCAAAGGGGAGAATAGCCATTATGCAATGACTGAAAAAGCAAACTGAAAACATCAGTTTTTGTACCCTTTTGCTATATTTGTCCTGTTAGATTTAATGGTTTTCTATTGATTCATTAGAGGTGAAAACCAGCCAATTATAGTCAGCTTTATTTAAATGATGATACTGACCACTCTGTATGACTTGAATTTTTTTTAAAAAGAAAGAAAAAGTAACCAATATAAGGCTAATATTCCTGAGACAGAACAATGAAATCCCTATGGTTAACTAGGTTAAATTTAGGACTGTTCATCACTTAAATATGACAAACTGACTTTGAAAGCCTGTGGCACATGTATATGTATGATCAATCTAAATAAATAAAAAACTATCCAAAAGCACCATCTATTGGACACATCATTGAATATTCTGATATAGGCTACTATATTAAAGCCTTCTTTCAACATATCTGTAAGATCTTCTTGATAACAATAAAAAGCTGATTTTTTTTTTTTTTATTAAATTTTTTTTATTGGTCATTATTCTAATTTCTGTTAGCTAATTCTAACCTTTACAATAAACCTTACCATTCTCTTCTGTGTCACTCATTTAAGTACACCTTAATAAATGCAGTTGATGCCCTAAGCTTTTTCTACCTGATCTGACCCTTTTGTTTGTAAAACCTAATGAAGTCAGGTGTGTTCCTTCATATAAAATAATATCTTTATTTAAAACCACTTAATATATATATATATATATAAATAAATAAATAAATATATATATATATATATATATATATATATATATATATATATATATATATATATATATATATATATATATATATATATATAACAATTTAAAATAATAGTTGATTTGAATAAACTATTTGAATATACTTTAAAAAAAAAAATGTATTCCTGTGATGTAACGCCATAGTGATGCAAAGCTGAATTTTCAGCATCATTACTCCAGCCTTCAGTGTCACATGTAACATCCATTCATCTATCACATGATCATTAAGAAATCATTCTAATATTCTGATTTATTATGAGTGTTGGAAACAGTTCTGCTGTCTAACATATTTGATGAATAAAAGGTTAAAAAGAACTGAATTTATTCAACAAAAAAATTTCTGAATTTATTCAACAAAAAAATTCTAATAATATATATTCTTTACTATAACTTTTTAGCAATTTAACACATCCTTGCTGAATAAAAGTATTGATTTTATTTAAAAAAAAAGAAAGAAAAAAAGTTACTGACCCCAAAGTACTGACCAGTAGTGTATATTGTTATTACAAAATATTTGTCTTTTAAAAACATAGCTTCTTTTTTTTTTCTTTTTATTCATCAAAGTATCCTAAAAAAGTATCACATTTTCTGAAAAAAATATTAAGCTGCAGAACTGTTTCCAACTTTGATAATGAATCATCATATTAGATTGATTTCTAAAGGATCATGTGATAATGATCCTAAAAATTCAGCTTTGCATCACAGAAATAAATGATAATTTAAATTATAATAAATGTAAAAAATTTGAATAATATATCACAATATCAAAAAAAAAAATCTTTATTTTCGATCAAATAAATGCAGGCTTGATGAGCAGAAGAAACTTCTTTCAAAAGCATTAAAAATAGTAATGTTTCCAAACTTTTGGTCTTTACTGTGTACATGTACATACACACACACACAAACACAAACACATACACACACACACACATATTCAGTACGTATATATATATATATATATATATATATATATATATATATATATATAATATATATAATGCTATTGAGCTTTAAATTTGTATTTAAGCCCATTCGGTAATGAAAAGTAGCAATATTTTACATATGGTTTACAGTTTATTTGAATAATTATGAAAAAGATAAAATGTGTGCATTATAGCTGACACCTAAATGAACACTTTACAGTATGTTTTATGAAAGTGAGTCATTCTGTTCAAATGCTATTGAGCTTTAAATTTGTATTTAACCCCATTGGGTAATGAAAAGTAGCAATATTTTACACATGATTTAAAACTTATTTGAATAATTATGAAAAAGATCAAATGTTTGCATTAGCTGACACCTAGATGAACACTTTACAGTGTGTTTTATGAATGTGAGTCATTCTGTTCAAATGCTATTGAGCTTTAAATTTGTATTTAAGCCCATTCGGTAATGAAAAGTAGTAATTGTTTTCCACATGATTTACAGCTTATTTTAATAATTATCAAAAAATATAATAGGTGTGCATTATAGCGGACACCTGGATGAACAGTTAACAGTTGTTTTCATGTTAGTCATTCTCCTTGCATGCTATTGACGTTAGAGAAGTGTATAGTAGCCTAGTTTCTCGTGTAACTTTAGAGTCGGCCCCTAGATTTGCAAATATCGAACGTCCAACGTCAAGCCAAACTTTATGCCAGTATAAAACTGGGAACTCTTTCATTATAATCATAATCCATAAAGATGCACTTATCTTTAGAGGCGCATCTAGAGACAGCGAGTCAGGATCGGAAATTAGTTTATTAGTAAATAATTCAAATATCTCCTTACTATTTCCCCCTGTCACATTTATGGTATTTACTTTTGCCGGTGCTTTGTGACAAGCTTAAGATTATTGTGTATTTTATAGCAGAAGTGTTCCGCTGCTGACGGCACGCACTGCTGCTGCGTGACACGAAACACCGTCGAGACGCTCTTGACAGTCGCGGTAGCACGGCCTCGTGTTGTTTCCACCAGCGCGGCAATTATTATTATTATTCCATTACTAATTGATGTATGTATAAAATATAAAATAAGGAGAAGCCTAAAACAGACCCGACCCGTGTCTCAGGCCCGTCGTCAAGGGGGGGCATCAGGGGGCAGTGCCCCCCCCCAAATGACTTTTTGTGCCCCCCTAAACGTAACGCACAGAACAATTAACCAAACTTGCATTACTGTGCATTCACACCGCCGGCATCGAGAGCGTCAAAGTGGCCGGAAGTCATTCCTTTTCAATGTAAACCAGCATCGAGGAACGGCGCGGCGCGACTTGGCCTTTGAGAGAGTCGAGCAGAGTTGAAATCAAGGCAACTTTATGGTAATGAGCTATGACGCGGTTGGGCAGCAACCAATCGGAACGTAAACGTCTTCCGCTTGATAGCATTCCAGAGGACGCAGCTCCGATCAAATTAGTTCCCAAGCAAAATAGAGGACAGGTTGATTATTGCTGTTTCGCGTTTGCAGTAATCTATGACGTGTCCCTGTTTGCGTACAGGGACATAAAAAAATAATTAAAAGTGATACGTGGACCAAGGTGTCTGAGATCGTTCATTTTAAGTAAAGGATCTTAATATTTCGTCCACAAAAATATTTAGTGAGATTAATTAATAACGTTAACCTCCTTGTGGTTAGTCTGCATTAGAGCAACTAGTTTGTTTGCTTTACGGCCACTTTCAACTCAAATAAAGCAGTCTGGCAACGTCAGAGCGTTCACGAATCTTTCTGCAGTGTCGTGAGAAGAGCGACAAGAGCGGCAGCCTACGCCGCCGGTGTGAACGCGCAGTTAGACGTTTAATGTTGATTGTCATTGATTTACATTATTGCATTTTTAACGTTGTTTCAGCAGAATTTGGCTCACAGGAACAGTAATCACTACAACGGTAACACTAGAAATGCATAACACATTACCTTCAGAAATGATTCAGACGATTCATTATTCAACGCATTATTACACAGAACATAATTTTAAATATAATTATATTCATAAATGACTGTTAAAACATCCCAAAACAGCACCCAAACCTTGCAAAGACCTACCTCATTAATTATTCAAATACAACAGCCAATGGCAAGTCTCCAGCAGCAGACCTTTCAATATGTTATTTTTGTGTTAGTAGTTTTATTAATTCAAATTACAATATGCAGTTTGTGTGTAAGTATATGTATATATAAATCATGCAATTCATTTAGTTAAGCATACAGTATTGTATTGTTTATACGCAATTCCTTTGCGCAGCTGAGCTGCGCGTTGCATGCGATCTCAGAATACATTTTGGGCGGTTTTGGAAATGTTAAGAGACAATAAACAGAGACGTTGAGATCAAACGGTGAAGTATTTTATTTGAATAATTGAACAAAACAAGACTATTGTGGTCTATTTTAGTTATAGCCTAATATGGGTTTATGTTATGGTCCGTCTCAGATCATTAAAAAAGTGTGCCCCCCTATGAAAATTAAATGCCCCCCCATTTGGTTTGTTCTGGCGACGGCCCTGCCGTGTCTGAACTATGATGTGAAAATTTGCCCGAAGCCGGCCCGAGGGGGGTAAAAACGAGGAGGCGGGTCTGCAATGAGGTGCCGGATCCGGATCCGGCTTGTTCTGGCACAAATTAAGCCCTGAACACACCTGACTTCATTAGGTTTTACAAACAAAAGGGTCAGATCAGGTAGAAACACCTTGGGACAACAACTGCATTTATTAAGGTGTAGGTCATGAGTTTCTGTATGATTTTAGCAACCATTCTTGGAAGTCGTTGGAACACTGATAAGTGTTCAAGAATTATCTGAAGTTGTATCATTCACCCTATTTATGCAATAAACATTGGTGCCTGTTTATACCAGTACAATAGTTGTGGTTGTAACAAGACCTGTGTATGTCCACAAAATGATTCAGACAAAATTTTAAAAGCAAAGCTGAAACAGTCACAGTTAAAAGTCAAAACTGAACTCATTTAGGTGAATGCTCTTTTTAATTCCTTTTCCTTATACATATGCCATTGTACTGAAATACTATACAGTACAATATTCAGTTAAATGTTATTATTGATATTTTTATGTTAAAGTATTCTAAAAAAAATTATTACACTTAATTTTAAAGTGCCCTTGTTACAGTGTAATAATACATGTAAGTACTAAATAATATTAATTAATGTACTTATATGGATACGGTTAGGATTAGGGTTTGTGGTATTGGGTACTTGCATGTAATTATGCATAAAATTATTGTTATTAGAATAGTAAGTACATGTTACATGTATAACAAGGACACCTTAATATAAAGCATAACCAAAATATTAACTAAATAATAATAATAAAAGTAAATAAACATGATTTTTTTTTTTTACCTGATAGCATAACATTATAGTATTGTATATAAAGTAAGTATAAATTGTCAAAACAACTAGAATAAAAAAAAAATCAATAAGAGTGTTCATGGTCAAATCTTGTATTTTGCAAGTCTTCAGTTCCCAATAATAAATAAGTGTACAATATTCCATAATGAAAACAACCTCTTTATTATGAGTGCAATTGATGGGTTAAGAAAAATCTGAGAATAAAATTAGCCAAAAACCATGAAAACCAGGGGCACAAGTCATTTGTATTGTTCATCTGCTATTTCCCAACTAACACTATATAGACCTGTGTTAGTGTCACATTCCTGTGTCTTCTAATGCAAAATTGTCTTAAGCAGGTTTTCCTTCTTTTGATGTTGAAACATCTAAAGACCACACCTTGTTATTGCCAAAGAGGGTTAGAAACAGTAATGAGTACTTTCAATATTCAGTACTGAGATCTCTGATATCCAAAGTTCCTGCAGGTTAGATTAAAAAAAATAAAAAAATAAAATAAAATAAAATAGGATACTGGAAACTGAATAATAGTCTTAACCCTCTGGAGTCTAAGGGTATTTTTGGGGCCTGGAGAAGTTTTGTCATGCCCTGATATTTGTGCTTTTTTCAGTTTCTTATAAATATCTAAATGGGTAAATGATCTAAATGATCACTGTAATCAGCACAAACTGGGCTATAATAATATGTGAAATGCATGCATGTACATGATTGTATTTTTGAGGAAAAAAATGTTTTTTTAATAATTTTATGCTTCATGCCCATACACTGTGTAAGGGAAACAGGTCATTTTAGCTCAAAGGGAATCATTTAAGATATTGGATATGATATCAACTCTGCAATGGATATAAAAATCCAAAATATAGTGAAAACAATATTAATTACACAGTAACAAGATCGGCAGTTTAAGACATTGTAAACACAAAACACAGGATACTTCTCTTTTCAAATATAAATAAGGCTTTATTGGATAAATCTAAGACATAAACTAATCTAACACATGAACACACTCATTCACACATAGCAGAAAGATAGAAAGTATGGAAAGAATGAGTTTTAAGAGAATGAAAATGAATTCCCAAGTTTATAGCAATATGTGCAATTGCATAGACCTGAACAGCCATTAATCACTTACTTAACCCTCGCATTGAGTTCCTCAAAGAGGTTAAAAGTTATATTAAATGGACGCAAAAAGTAATGGCATAAAGGAATGCTGAAAGCGGTGACTAAAAGCTAAAGAGCTAAAAAGCTAAAAGCAGGCATGACTAAAAGCAAAAGCTAAAAGCAGGCATGACTAAAAGCAACATTTTATGGTGTCCTGAGTATTTAAACCGTGCTGTGGGACACCTTTCAAAAGGTGTCTTAACCAATTAGATATTGTCTTTGCTCGGCGCGTTGTATATTTCTCCTCCCTATTCATAAATCAAAGAGGTGGTCCAAATTTTCCCGCTCTTGCAGAGTATTTTGGACATGATTCCTATAACAAGAATATAATACATGTGACAAAGAACTGATTGGCAGAAACGTTTCAAGCAAGAATATTCAAACACACTCATACTAAACATGAATGTGAACCCTTAAGCTATTCAATAGTAGCTAAAAAGACACAATAAGTGATTAGAAACATGATAGTCAAATGTGTGGGTTATATATATGATATGGATATGTTCTGTGAAGACCAGAGAGGTTAAAAAGTTTTCTAAGGAATTTCAGCCTGGTTCTTGTGCTATAGGTGGGGTTAAGTCAATCCAAAGAGCTTGTGATCGTGATTTACTATAATGGATTTACATGTGATGGTCATGTTGTTCCTCCCTTTGCCCATTAATCTTGATTACTTGCCACAAATTTGACAATCTCCTTTCTGAATTGGAATTGTCAATAATTGTTATTTTGTTCTAATGTTGAATGCTGTTCAAGCTGCTAGTTAGTGGACTTGCTTCAGACTCATGGTGCTAGGATTTGATTTACAATATACTGTGTCTTTAGCCTTTCTATGGAATACTGCTCTTCATGTTTCAACCATGCTCCCAATCAAATCTTTAATTTGTCTGGTTCGCTCTGAAACCCTACAACTGAATGTTTAAATGGATCTGGTGAAAAGACTGTTTAATGCTGTATAATGTTTCAGAAAGGTTTAGTGTTTCCCCTTCAGGAACTCGAGCTGTGTCGAGAAACACTTTGGGAATGCCTCTGTGTGATCGCATTCTGAAGCACATGTAAAATCAGTCCAATAGAGAAGTGAGACATCACGAACGGGGTGACGTGAGCAAACAGGAAGCATAAAAGCACATCTGGTAGAGCGCAAGTTAGCTTTTGCTCTTCAGTAGCACTCTGTGTATGTGTAAGTCTTATTTACTGTTGTCTGTCAGTCCATCAGGCATGTCAAAATCTAAGTCTAAAGTGGCAAGCGAATGGCATTTCAGACACTGTGTTCCTGCCTGCCCAAGCTTCCCACCAGGCCAGTGAGGATGACATCAGGTCTGGTAGGGAAAGATTATATGGCGGCATGTCAGGCTGGTGCATATTTGCACACTGTGGCAGTGTTACAAGCATACCAGGCTGACATGCTCAGGGACCTGGATGACAAGAAGGAGGAGGAATCCAACATAGTAGCTGAACTGCGTAGGGCCACAGATTTGTCCCTCCAGGCCACCAAAATGGAACGGCAGCAAGGGTGGCCACGGAGTGGAATCTGTGGTTGAATCTGTCCAATAAGCAAGACAAGGACAGATTTTTATCCTGGAAGCCCCACTCTTGCCCTCTGGCCTCTTCGGCGGCTCAGTCAACGCTGTTGCTGAGAGGTTTCAGGAGATGAACAAGCAAGCACTGGCATTCCGTTTCCTCCCTTGAAGTTCCCAGGTCTATGGGGCTGCTGAGCGGGTGCCGTCAGCCGTCAAATTCCTCAGACCGCCAGTCTCAAAAACAGAGCATAGCAACCAGCACCTCCCCCTGCAGAGAGAACGGGGATCGGGGCAGCTTTTTTCCAGGCTGCTGCACTGCTATGTTACAGCTAGGGAAAACTTCAAGTGAAGGTCGGTCGTTCCCGGCCAGTCATCCACTTCAGGGCACAAAATTGGCTCCTCTATTGATACCAGAGGCCAGTCACGAGATGTTGTTTCCCTTAGTGGTTTTTCTGTAGGCTTGAAAACTTCTGCCAAATGTCTAAAAATGGGTCATGCAGACTGTAGGAAGAGGCTACAGAATCCAGTTCAGTTTTCGTCCGCTTCGTTTCAATGGGGTTATTATCACACTAGTGGGCTCCGAGCAGGCTCTTTTAATGGAACAAGAAGTAGACACTCTCTTGAGGAAGGGGGACATAGAACATGTTCCTCCTCTCTGCTGTACATGAGACACTTGGAGTGGTGTTTCAGGACCAACGGGTTATCCCCGAGGGGAAATCCACTTCGCATGATCAAGGTTACACAGCGATGTTTAAGTGCCTTGGATCTTTTTGATAAAATGTTGGTTCCTGGCACAAAGCCCGGTGTTGGGGCTCCTTGTCGTCACGTAATGCTAATGACGGATGCCTCCCTCATGGACTGGGGCAGTCATGAGTGGCTGCTCTGCCCTAGGTCTGTGGGAAGGCCATTATTTCATGTGGAATATAAACTGCCTGGAAATGCAAGGCGTGTTTCGAGCTCTGAGACACTTCCTTCCAGACCTGTGAGGACATTGTGTGCTTTCCCGCACAGACAATACATCAGTGGTCTCCTTCATCAACTGACAGAGTGGTCTGTGTTCACACGCCCTCTTTACAGGCTTGCATGCCAGATCCTCTTGTGGGTTCGGGAAAGCTCCTCTCACTCAGAGCAGTCTACATCCCAGTGTACATCAATCCCTGTGTACATCAAAACTCCTTTGGAATGAGTTCTGCCAGGCGGAAGTGAATCTATTTGCAACACAGGAAATGACACACTGTTTGCTCTGCTTCTCCCTCACACATCCAGCTCCGCTTGGGCTGGATGCCATGGTTCAGATATGGCAGATGCTTCGTCTGTACACTTTTCCCCAGATTGCCGTGGCCGCTGAGGGGGCACAGCTCCTAGAATCTGGTCTCTCAACTGAGGTTGTTGAGACGATACTCCAATCCAGGCCTCCTGCCACAAGGAAACAATACAACTTGAAGTGAAAGCTTTTTACTTCCTGGTATGGACGGTGACTGCAGGACCCAGTTGGTACAGTTCTGGAGTTTCTGCAGGAGCAATTTTCCACAGGGTTTTCTCTCCCTCCACTCTAAAGGTATCCTTTATTATATTAGCTGCTTATCACGCCCTTCAGTGGTCACTCTTTGGGGAGAAACCCAATCATCACCCATTTCCTCCATGGCTCCCTGAGGCTGAGGCCAGTGCCGTGCATTAATGTGAATGCATGGGACCTGGCGGTGGTTCTGAACACAAAGAGGAAGTTTCAGACAAGTTATTCACTCTGAAGACTGTCTTAGTTCTCGCTATTTCTTCACTGCAAAGGATTGCCCTGGGCATGATTAGAGCTTTTCTTTACACAAGGCCCAGGTATGTCCCCAAGGTGCCTGCTTCTACACCAGGGCTCAAAGTACTACAGGCATTCTTTCCTCCTCCATTCAAGGAATACACACGCAGGCAGGGACTTGATAGTATGGCACAGTGGGTATTCTCATTCCCAAAGCGTTTCTCGATGCAGCTTGAGTTCCTGAAGGGGACTATCCCTAGGTCATGTATGTAACCATGGTTCCCTGAGGAAACGAGATGCTGTGTCCCCTTGCCATACTCCCTGCATCCCTGTGGGTACTACTTCATCAAAGCTAACTTGCACTCTGCCAGATGTGCTTTTATAGTCCCTGGTTGCTCACATCACCCCGTTTGTGACATCTTGCTTCTCTATTGGACTTATTTTACAGATACTTCAGAACTTGATCAAACAGAGGAGTTCCCAAACGTTTCATAATGCAATGCCCTGTTCCCTCAGGGAACCATGCTACATATGTAACCTAGGGAAGTTTGTTAGTGGTGCATATTATTCCATATAAATATTTTCTGTATCTAATATTCAGCTTATTGAGAAGAGGTGTGCAATTGTTTTTCTACGGAATCAGACATATGATTTTCACCAGCTGATAAAAAAGACAAATACTAAAGAATAACAAAAAGGATAGTTTAAATTACATGCAATTAGTTGAACTTAATAATGCTTAAGTAGTACATAAATATATCTGTATGTGTAATTTCTTAATTCTAGCTGAAACATGGTACATTCTCTGAAAGGATTTTAATGTAAACTCAAATACACTGTCATTTCTCTTATAATATAATTTCGACTGAAATGTGTATGCAATGTATTTGTGATTTCACTTTTGTAATTTGAAGTTTCAATTTAGTACATTAGTACATTTACTGTAGATGTAATGTTGAATAACACACTAGTTCAAATAAATCAAGTACTTTACATATTCATTAGTATGTTAGTCAGAAAACTGAAATAAGTGAAATGTCTACTTTAAAGCATCATGTACTCCGACATCAATCTGATTATTATGCAGTGCATATTTTAAAGTGCGTACACAGTGTGTTAAGAAACACAGTCATTAAAGTATACTTATTTTTGCGTACACTTAATAGGGCTTTCATTTCATTCATATTATATTAGCATTTTCCAGCTTTTTAAAATAGACTTTTAAGATGTTTATTACAATTATAAGCACACTTACTTTCCACAAGTGAACCTAGCATTCAAAGGACTGAATAATTAACCATCCAAAACCTACCCTGATATGTAGGATGTTTGTTGTTACCCAGAACTTCCAATCAACCAAACTGCAACACGATGTGCAATGAAACACCTTTTGAAACATCTTTGCAGCTGCTAGCAGACATCTAGCATTGGCAACAAGTTTTACAAAGCCATGTTTTTTTATTTACAGTGTAAAAATAAAATCGTTAATACATATGATTACTCTCTGCATATTTTTTTCTAGAAAGGTTAAGGGAAACATGAAAACCTAGATGCTGAATGTAGGACACCCTGATGTCAAAGCACTTAATAAGGTTCTCCAGTTTCTTTCTGCAGGTCCAGTTCATCCATTAGAAGTAACCTGAGAGCTAGTTTAGGAACAGGTTGAACATGACAAACAGCCTTGATTAAAGAAGAGTAAAGACATCCTTTGAAAAACAACTGTTCTAAATCTTTCTATATAACAAGTTATTGTTTATCCTAGGTGGTACTGTAAGTTAGGGTCGTCACTGGTTCAACTGTCCCAGCATGCTCACCATCATCTGTCTACAGGAGATTACAGCTAAGCCCCGCTATTCATTAGTCTGTGGATCAAGGGCTTCAGAATCCAGACTCCCAATCTACATATTTCACTAAATCCATAAGTCAAGGTTTGCATAACAATGATTATACCATAGTTAAGTATGTTTTAGTTATTCTGCATCATTTTATGCCCCTTAAAAAAAGTCCTGTTGTGCCTAATCACTTTGACAAAATAGCAGCAAAATCAATATGACAAAAGGCAGTATTAAATAACTTTTTAAATGTTAAATATATGCGTGTGTGTCTGTGTGTGTATTAAATGTGTTGTGAATAAAAAGCGAGAACACATTAAAGCTGCAGGTGGGCGCGCACGCACACACACACAGCCACTGGTGTTTAATATCTGAAAAGCAAGGAGATAAACAACAGTGGGCTTTCGGAGGACACTGGTGTTAGATAATCGGTTTTATTCTGGAGAGTATTTTTTTTACTCAACCTTTTTTCTCAGGCGCTTGTGGTAGGGATTCAGGGTTGATCTTTATGAGAAAGGCAGATTATTCATGTCCATCTGACTAGAAGTTTTTAGAAAGAGACAGATGAAGAGCTCATGGCATCATTTACCTGCAATAAACTTACTTTCAAGATGGGACGAGGAACTTATCAACTTTTTAAACTTGGTTCATACACCTTCCTAAAGGAAAATATATTTTAATAATCTTAGGATAGATGAGTAAAAACGTTTACAGTGTACTGTTAGGATGACAGAATCCTTAACATTTTAAGCAGGTAAGTAGTGAAACTTTTTTTTTTAATGCATGGAATACTTTGTAATGACAGACAGGATTTTGTGATAAATTTTATTTAATGTTGTAGTGAATGTGTTGATGAGTATGTATTTTATTAGGCTACTAACAACAAAAAGCACTACACTTTATGATACACTGTAAAAATGTTTTATCTGATAAATGTGTTTAATTTGATAACATCTAAACAAGAAGATTTTATTTTAAAGCATGCACAAACTAAAGCATTTAAAATTAAGAGATGGGCCAGACATTCACATGGATGAGTGAAATGATAAGGCATAATATGGTGGCTGTAGTCCCAGCTAATGTTTAAGAGTCAATCACGCTTTTAAAAGAACAATGGAAGTTCTAATGTACTGTAAAAAAGTTTGATGTCTTTTTAAATGAGACATACCAGTGAATGAGCTTAATTTGTTTTGCCATGGTTTCAGATGTGTCCCTTATTTTAAAATGGTATTTAACCTTAATATTATTAGATAAATAGAATGCGTACTTACATAACAGCTGAAAGAACTAAAGTAATTTCTAAGGGTTAGATAACATGCATCACTATTTAAAAACACAGGTAGAAATACTGTAGCTCCTCCTTAAAAACTGTCCATTTTATTTTATTTTATTTCATTACATTAGAGTATCAAAGTACTATAGTATTACCATATTATATAATCACTACTATCATTATTATAAATCACTAATATCATTATTATAAAGGTGCTATCATTTTTAAAAGTGTGTGACAATATTGAATTATTGCTTATGCAGAATTCTTGATCTTTTTATATAAATAATAAATATTTTTGTGGAATGATTTTTATGTTTTTATGTTGTCTACAAAAAAAAAAAAACCTCTGTATGTAAAAAAAAAATGGGGTAGGATTTTCAGAAATTGCTATTACTTGAAACATGACATTTTTATTTCAATAAAATCATTTTATTTCTGTTCACAGTTCTCTGCCAGCACCAATACTCTGCTACCTGCTTAAGCTACACAAACTACATTCAAATCATTGACATCTCCAAATGCCACCATGCCCATCATCAGCAATGCCAACCATGATTTTAGCAATCTCTCAGTCAGCACAGATGACAGTAGCCTTGACCTCTATTTCTCTGAAATTCCAGAGACTGAAACCATCAAAGGTTTGTACTTTCAACGGGCTCAGCGACTACACAACATCCCGGCCTTCAAAGATGTTGACCACAGTAAACTAGCTCTCATCAATGTTGGAGGAGATTGCTACACATTTCCCTGGAGCACACTGGAGGAATTCCCACTCACTCGGTTGGGACAGCTGTGTCACTGCAGCAGCCCAGATGATATCGCCAAGCTTTGTGATGATTATGATGAGGCCCGGCAAGAGTTTTTTTTTGACCGCAGCTCGATGGCCTTCCGGGTCATCTTGAACTTCCTGGCTGCAGGTAAACTGAGACTGCTGCGGCATGTGTGTGCTGTGTCACTGTCTGACGAACTTAACTATTGGGGCATCGACCCCATTCACATGGAACGTTGCTGTCGGCGCAAGTTGATGTCCCGTGTGGAGGAAGCAGGAGAGAAGAAAAGGAAGGAGGAAGAGAGGAGGCAGAAAAGGCTAACCATACAGAAGCCTCTAGCACAAGAGAAGGGCTACATCTGGTTCATGAGCCAGCTGCAAGAAATAGTGGAAAACCCTCATTCCGGCTGGCTTGGGAAAATCTTTGCATGTTTCTCAGTGGTCATGATTGCTGTGACAGTTATCAGCTTGTGTATCAGCACCATGCCTGATCATGAAAACAGGGTTAGTGCACAAAATCACTATTTTTATACATACTGTCTTCTGAGGGCATATATTCTGAGGGTATTCTGTAGTATACCATGATATATATTCTACACCCTTTAAAAATAAAGGTTGATGCCATAGAATAAACTTTTTAGGTTCCCTAAAGAACCTTTTGTTGAGCAGTTTTAAAAAGAAAAAAAATCTTCCTAGTGTGAAGAACATAGCCTCTTACCACTGATAAGAACCTTTTGTGCAGTGGAAAGGTTTCATGGATGTTTAAAATTGTTCATGGAATCATAGATGCCATCAAAAACATTTATTTTAAAGAGTGTACACCAAATGTCAGAAGAATTAATGGGGTCACAATCACTTTTTTTCCCCACAAATCAGCTTTGCATGACCATTACATTTAATACTTTTTATAAATTTGTGTTATTTGTGTGTGGAGTATCATGTTTTCAGGTTATTCATCCTTGTGACAGTGATACAGTAAAACCAAAAAATATTTTTGCAGTAGTTTCATCAAAAGGATTATGTTTCAAATAAAATAGATACCATACATTTGGAGTTGGGGGTGGGGGGGGGGGTGACAAGATATGAGAGGCCAGCTATTAACATCAGTGAACACAGAATGGTGATGGCAGGTTAGAAAGACAGTGAAACCAGGAGAGTGGAGGCAGGAACTTGGCTGATGGCCAGATAAGAGAAGAGGAGCCGGATGGATGGAACAAGATGAAGAGGGGAGCCAAGAGGGCAGGGCAGCAAGAGACTTGGCAGTGGTGAAGAGGAAGGAATCTGGAATCAAGAACAGAAGGGGGAGTCTGTGGAGCAAATGCAAGCCATGGTGAGATAGCAAGGTAACAAGAGGAGCAGGGTAAGAACAGACAATAGAGCAGATGGAATGACAAACGAAAACACCATATGTCAGCCATGGTAACAAGACAAACAAAAGATGCAACGCAAACAAACCCTGAGCTGAACAGACCAGCACCCAGACAATAAGCACCCCTGCCCCCACCAGGAGCAACCCTGTGTGCTCCTGGGACATAAAACCTCCAAAATGTAGCAGTATCCCCTACCATGCCTCCTGGAGTCCAGCAGCCTTCTTAGAAGTAGCAGACAAAGGTTCAAAGGGGAAGAAATTACAGGCTTGACACCAAACACATGTAAGCTGACACATGAGTGATGCTCTTCCGTTGGGTCATAGACCATGGTAATGTGGTATGGCCCTAAGATCCTGGGTTCCAGCTTGCGTGCCAGAACCTCAAGAGACTGGTCCTTAGTGGAAAGCCATACCCTGTGCCCACAGATATACTTGGGAAAAGGAGTCAGACAATGATCTGCCACCTTGCCATTTCCCCCCACCTGGAAATGCACCTTCCTGGCTCTTTCTCATTTGAGTCTGCACCACTGGACATAAGGCCTAGGAACATCAGATTCATGTGATACAAAAACATGCAGCTGATGACCAACAGAATTTGGAAAGGGGGGCATACAGGGAGCTTATTGTGGACATACTATTTCCAGGTGAGCTGTTGGCTTCAGGAAGTGGGACTGTGGGATGCCAGACAGCAAGCATCTGCTCTTGGATGAATGGAACAGGAAGAGGAGGGGAGCCAGGAGGACAGGGTGGCAAGAGTTTGGAAAGTGGTGATGGGGAAGAAGGGATTCAGCAGCCAGAACAGATAGTAGCTGGGGAGCAAAAAAAAAAAAAAAAAAAAAGAAAAGAAATATATCAGTTGAAATAACATTAATTTCTAAAATCTGTTTTTACCTTTATGGTATACTGACAACCATCTTTTAAACATAGGTGGTAAAGGGAATAAGCTGAGGTAAATACAAATGTACACTATAGTAGGTGCACAGTATTATCATGAAAGTACAAAATGCTATCATGGTAGCACATACTTTATGGCACAACAATAAAGTATGTAATAATGTCAATAAACAATAACAAAAAAAATGTTTCTACAAAACTAATAAGAAAAAATAAATAAGAGGAAATGAAAAACAAATGTGAACTGTCACACAGAGAACTCTGGAAATGTCATCAAGCTGCCTCATTAGGACTGACAGTGTGAGATGTCACATGAGCAACCAAACCCTACACACTTTATCTCAGTAACTGCACCCCCTCTCCGCTTTCAATTTTGAATCTGTGTTTCATTACATAATTTCTATAACAAAGCAAAAATGTCAATAGTTACATGTTTTTTTTGTTTGTTTGTTTTTTTACAGATTTTGTAGACCATGCTTTAGTTAGTGATGTTAAATCTAAACATTCACCCGATTTCTCCTTATTGTTCTCTTGCAGGGTGCATGCTCAGAAAAATGTCGCAACATATTCATAGTGGAAACGGTGTGCGTGGCCTGGTTCTCTATGGAGTTTTTGTTGCGGTTCCTGCAGGCTCAAAGTAAACTGCAGTTTGTTCGAAATCCACTTAATATCATAGATGTCATAGCCATTCTGCCATACTACATTTCTTTGGTTGTCGATAGCGAAGATGAATCTGAAGAAGCCGAGCTTAATGGTAGCACTGGTCGTGGATATTTAGATAAGCTGGGTTTAATTCTGCGAGTCATGCGTGCCCTGCGAATCCTGTATGTGATGCGACTGGCACGACACTCACTGGGCCTTCAGACCCTGGGTCTTACAATACAACGGAGTATGCGAGAATTTGGACTCCTGCTTCTCTTCCTCTGCGTGGCTGTAGCTCTATTCTCACCTCTCGTACATTTGGCAGAAAAAGAGTTTGCAAAGGACAAGCCCACTGGGCCCCACAGCTTTAGCAGCATTCCTGCTTCCTATTGGTGGGCTATCATATCCATGACGACAGTTGGCTACGGTGACATGGTACCACACAGTATACCTGGCCAGGTTGTTGCCTTTAGCAGCATAGTGAGTGGCATTCTCATCATGGCTTTTCCAGCTACATCTATCTTCCATGTGTTTTCTCGTTCATACCACGAGCTGAAGCGTGAACATGAAATTATTTGTAAAGAAGAGCGAGCCGCCACCTTGGAAGCTAAAGAGGATGCCCAGAGAGGGCTCTAGAGACACTCTTTTTCTTGGGCCAGCAATAACATTAATAATCAAAACAAGGGCAATGGCACAACTGCCAGTCAGTCAACATGCTGCAATAACATCTGATCTATTATTTGCATATCTCTTCATACTTAGTTGGATTTCTTCCCAGGCAGCAACATATTGTTAGCACCAGTTGCTGTCTGGATTACTTTCTACATGTGATTTTGAATCTGTTGAAATGTGATTTCTGTGACAAATCAATAAAATAATTATCTGTATCATTAAAATTACTGAGGTTTTGCATATGATGTGTTCCTTTACCCTTAAACATGAAAAAAAAATGAGTCTGTATTTGTGATTATTGTTCTATTTTATTTATATTGTGATCATCATTCAGGCCAAACCACATTACCATGAATGATAAGTCGCAGCCTTTTAACTGCAGTCACCTTCAACCTTTTTGTATTTGTGGTTTTATATAATTTAGAAATCCATATTTCTGAAAACACAAGCTCAAGCAGCTCAAGAATCGGCTAAGCCAAATAATTTTACCTATTATATGCAATATTACTTTTAGAGAGAAAAAAATACATAATAAAGTTTTATATCTACTGCAAGGACTCAAATTAACATATTTTTAGGCATACCAGTGACTGGTACAATATATAACCCAATGAAAGAAAAACTAAACTGTGGTTTCATGAATGTGAATATTTTTTTGCATGTAGTAGTAAATAACATTGCTTAGGTTTTCGAACATTAAATGGATTTTAAAAATATTTCTCAGAATATTCAAATGACATTAGAGCACACAAGTGTGTTTAGACTTTTCTTTAATTGTATAATAAAGTATGTTGCTATGTTAACCCAAATAATAACATGCCAAATAATGACATGCACACCTGTCCCTACTCTCATGCTTGTTATCATCAGATACATCTGGCCAATAGAGGGCGATAGGGAGCTGCCCTTGCCAAACCACACAGAAAATAATAATTATAGACCTATTTATAATGAAAAATTAAGAAAAAAGTTGATGTTTGCTTCTTGATATGACATGATATGATATGACATCATCTGTGCAAATATTTGCTTTCCTTTTATGTCCCCCTTTAGTGTCTGTTGGCATCTCCTGTGCTTGACTTGTATACATAAACCTATACTATGCATTTTTGCTGGTTTTATACTATGTATTTTTTGCTGGCTTTTAACTTAATAGCTGAACTTGCTCATGATAGTTAGACTACCTCGAGTCCAGACTGCTGACTAGTTTTCCCTACTGTTGACACACTGCAGTTATTTGCATTTCTATCTTTCTTTCTATATTTTTGGTCTATTGTGAGTCACAAAAATCAAAGTTAATGACATATTTGCATCCATATATTCAAAACACTATCATAAAACAGCATCGAAATACGAGGACATTTTTTCCCCAGAATTTGAAAGTCTAGAAATGCTCCTATGCTTTCAAATGTTCTTTATTTAGTTTGAACTTTACTTTCTTTCTTTAATTGTTCCTTTTCACCTATAAAAGGTTGTTTATGTATTTGTTCAAAGATTTTGTGCCAAATGTTTTGTGGGTCACTCATGTAGTATTTAACTCTCTTAGACCAGCTTTATAAGCTACAGTAAAATAACCTATGAAAAAATATGCAAACACCTGAATACACCTGAGATGATCATGTTTTTGTTGTAACTATGGTGTTGTCCTCAGTCACATATGGCAAAAATAATTACGATCAACCCCTTGAGAGAGACACTGTATTTTTAACATGTTATACACATACTGTCATATTAGCCAGTACAGTTTATTCTGCTTTTAAGATCTCTTAGCATGACCTAATTATCTTTAATTATTATACTAATGTGTTGGAAAAGCATATGTTAGTTTCTAAGTCAGTGACTGGCTTTGTGTAATTCAATTCAGATGATCTTCATTAATGTTTGTTTCATATATCATAATAGACAATGTTGGTTCCTTCTCTCTGTTGCGGCAGGGGGGTGGAACTAGTTATGCAAAAAAAAAAAGAGAGAAAAAAAAAAGAAGAAGGTTTGTCTCGTGTACTTCCGTGCACAGTGCCATGCCATGGTAGTGCTTAATAATGAGTATTAAATTCTACAAACAGAGGAAATATGATGGAAGACTGTGAAAAACAAAGGTAAAGCACTAATGCTTCTGTTTTACTTTGTATATTAAATTATAAAGACATAACATTTTTATGTTAAGTTACTACCCACGTTGTAGGAAATGTAGTTTACCGTACAGTTACTGTAAAATCTTTTTATTAAAGTGGTATACAGATTTAAATAAGACCAGATTCTATCCAGCTTGTGCATGAGACGCAAAACATTAAATATAACTGAAGATTTTTGATGTTTTTATTAACTGTAGTACCTTATCATATATACCTTGTACAGCATCACCATGTGTATTAGTTATAACAAAAGTTTATTTTGAATGCATAGGTCACACATTTCTTCTCTTTTTAGTCATGGTCAATCATGTAGCGGATGCAGATCTCTTCGTTCATTTTTTATATTCACCATTCTTCTGTTCCTGTTCCTGTGCTACTACATTGTCCCTAATGAACTATCAGGATACTGGGCTGTAACAGTTGGATTATTTCTTCCTGAGAAATTTACCATTAAAATGGTCAATGATTCTCTGAATACAGTGCAAGCAGTGACTTCCGTGGAACCGTGGAAGCCTCCGGAGCCATATTGTGTGGCATACCCACACAAGTATAATTTAGTTTTGAATGAGCCAGAGAAGTGCCAGAAGGAAAACCCCTTTGTGGTATTAATGGTGCCAGTTGCTCCAAGCAATACAGCTGCTCGAGACGCCATCCGTTCTACCTGGGGATCAGAGAGGTTAGTTGGGGACAAGACCGTGAGCGTGTTATTTCTGTTGGGTCTCCCGACTTCAGAAGAAAGAGAAACGCTTCAACAAAATTTGCTACAGGAAAGTGAGAAGTATCATGACCTTATACAAAGTGATTTCTGGGACAGTTACTACAACCTAACCATTAAGACAATGGTAATGCTAGAATGGCTGACTGTTTACTGTCCGAATGCCCTCTACGCAATGAAAGTTGACTCTGATGTGTTTCTCAATGTGAAAACCTTAGTCAATATGCTTCTATCTGCCCCAAAGCAGAACTATATGACTGGACTTGTGGCTAGGAATGCAGTGGTACTGAGAAATCCTGATTCTAAATGGTATCTTCCAAATACTGTTTACGAGCCACCTTTTTATCCACCCTATGCTCTGGGCTTGGCATATGTTTTTACCCTTGACCTGCCAGAGAAACTTGTTAAGGCAGCCCAACTTGTCAAACCGGTTTACATAGAGGATGTATTTCTAGGTCTATGTATGACACATCTAGGAATTGATCTGACCAATCCACCTGATGGAAGCCTATTCAATGTCTTCCCTGTAGCATACAACCGCTGCCGCTATTCAAAACTCATTGCCACAACGACACAAAGCTTGAGAGACCAAGTTGACTTTTGGAAGGATTTACAGAGACCTGGTCCATATTGCTAATAACAAATAGTTAAATCTGTGTAATGGTCACATGACTTACATGTAACTTGCCTTACATGTAAGCTTGCCTGTCTTTTTATCCATGGACAATCAAAAACAGGCAATAAAAAAACCCCGGCTAATTATGTCTTCGGGTTCACAGAGCACAATTTCAGCCCTGATTTTTGCTTGGAAATTGCAAAAAATGTCCAAAATAGGAGGTGCTCATTCACGTAGTGTGTTTTATGAAAGACTGTGTGTCGTTGTGTTATCATTGACCTGTCAGCAACAACATTTCAAAGTCCTACAATGTGAAATGTGTTTTGACTTAAAATGCATCAGCGACGACCTACAGCCAATGAGCTGGTCAAAGGGAAGTTCAGGGGATGGAGTTAGTCATAGATGTGCAAAAACTTCCTTAATTGTTTTTATTTTCTATTTATAATTTCAAATCAGTGTACAGACAACTTGCTGCCAAAATGAATAAATCCATTCTTCTATGAGAATGTCTGTCTCTCATGTGAGCTTATCTTATTTCCCATATCAATTATCGTGTGTGTTTCATTGTGAGTTTGTTGAAAAGGCTGAGTTGTTGCCGATTCTTCCTACTGAAAAGTTGTTCTGGCTGAACATCTGATGCATGTGGCACACATAGCTGAATATTATTATCAGAACTAATGTCAGTTTTGGTAAAATAAATATCTGATTATATTTTTGCCAGAAACACCTTTGGTAACACTTTATTTTATGGTGTACAATAGAGCATGTTGCAATAGTAATAATAAATGATGCACAATTTCGTGAAACTAACTCTAAAGCAAACCTTCATTCTAACTCTAATCATACAATAAGTACATGTGGTTAATTAATATGACTTTGTACTTAAACGTATAATGTATTACTGTAACAAGGAAACAATAAAATAAATTGTAACCACGACTTCTTTTTATTTGTTCTGTTGCTTGTAATTTGTTCAGTTGTTGTTATTTACTGACTTTTCATTTGTCTTTAATAATGTAATGCTTGAACTGTTTTTGTTAGGCTAGTAGTTTTTGCTTTGGTATCAAAATGGGAATCATGAATTGTAAAATTTAACTGCTATCTAAAACTTTGATATCATATAAGCATGTCTATTAAAATACAAGATAACATGGGCAGAAAAAAAACTATGATAGTAACAAGTTACTATATATATATATATATATATATATATATATATATATATATATATATATATATATAGTAAAAAAAAAAAAACAGCGGAAAAAAATGCTTAGCCTTGAGCCATGTTCTTTATGCAAAGAAGAGGCTTTTGTTAAACAAAATGTATTGGTTCTCAAAAAAAGGTAATGACTTGAGTACATTTAAAGTGTTTGGTAATTTTTGTGGGAAATAAAAAGAAACAGATATACAAAATTAATTAAAAAGTATTTTTAAGATTTTAAGGTGACTTTTCATTCATGACTTAAATTCCAGTTTAATGCTAATTGCCAGGGGCGGTTAAGAAGTTCCTCGCATGCATGTGCAGAACGCATGTGTTTCTTTGCCATCGGCTGTAGTCTGTGTGGTGTTTTCTAGTGCAGCTTTTTGGTCCAACGCTGCCTAAGCGAGGCGACAGCACTATCAGCTTTTGTCGCCGCTACTCCTTTGAAGTCAGCTTGGTGTGTTCGGGCCTTAAAGAATATTTGTAAAGTTGCAAAGACTAAAGTCTCAAATCCAAAGAGATATTCTTTATAAAATGTAACAGTCAACCACTCCTACCTAAAACGACTCCTCCTAACAAGCCCCCACATGTTTACATCACAATGTGGGAAGATTTACATATTGCCGCCATCATGTTCATGCAAAGAAAGAGGGTGTAACTTTTATTCTCCCTGTTGCCGGTTTTGTCATGTTGTGGAGACGTTGTGTGTTCCATTGAAAAAGTAAAACTACATTGTTTGGCTTCCCAAAAGAGGACACAACTAGAAGTCAGAGGTTACTTTGTATTTACAACACTATTCTAGAACAGCTCAACCCAAATATTTTGATTTGTGCAGTACATTTTATAGAGGACTGTTTCCTGATCCTGGGAGAGTAGACTACAATGTCGTCTGTTCTGACTCATAGTCTGTAAGTAAGTTTACATAGGATTTTCCACTGATGATTCAAACACGTGTTTTGAACAGTGTAGAGTAGCGCTTGTTGTTTGTCATTTCTTCGATCACAAATGCATGTTTACATGGTGTGATGCAACACAATGTGTAAAAAGACAGCATAAGTCAGCATTTCTCAATTAAAGTCCTCACGCCCCCCTGCTTTGCACATTTTGTATGTTTCTCTTATCGCTTCAGATGTTTTTCTATTCGAACGTAAGTGCCCTGTGAAGTGGACAAAGTGAGACATGCGAGGCCTGGAATTGAGAACTGCTGGTAATGTCATTATAATCTGCAATTATGTCCCCACTGGATGCAAACAAATGCTTATTTTATAATGGGTTTTAATGTTTTTCTCTCTGTGCTCCATGACACACAGTACAAACAAAAGAAAAACATGAGAATCACTCACAGCTCTTAACTACGTAACTTTTGTAACTTTAATAGGTAACTGTGTTTATTTACTTCATATAGTAATATAGTTTCATAAGTACTGTAAAATAATGTTTATTTAGGTCATTTGTATCATTGTATCTAATGGTCCCTCTGAGGGCTGAGCCCCCCTTAAAAATGAAATCCTAGAACCGCTCCTGATGTACACAATAAGTTGTAAACATATTTTCACAGGCTTACTCTGATTATGGAATTGTATGGTTTTATGGTAATTTTTGTTTTGTTGGTAATTTATTAATTTACCATCTGAACAAAAAATGTATACAGGCTGTACTGTGTACTAGATAAAGAGATGGCGTGAAAATTAGGTTCATGTTTAAATATCAATGTCTCACACAATCTTTCTTATTTGAAATAGAAACCACATATTATATTATACACACACTACTGGGTGCTGGTGCTGGTGAGTCAGGAGCAAGTCCTGACAGGAAATACTCTGACTATAAAAACTATGAAGTCTTAAACTATGAATTGTTTAGTGCAATAAAAATTATATATATATATATATATATATATATATATATATATATATATATATATATATATATAGTGTGCAGCCAATGGATGGTTAGAAACATAAATATCCATTTCACCTTATATATATATGTATATATATATATATATATACATTTATAATATGATTGCATACTGTATATGATGTTTTTAAAAATTAACATTTTGTAAATATGAAATGTTTAGCCTGTAAAAGATACGTAAATCTTTAGTTTAAGTGGCTTGTAAATGGATAAGTTTGTGTTCTGCTATTAGGATTAGCTTCATATTCAATATAGAGTATGCTACATATCAGCATTTCATCATCATGAAATTCTGATAGCACAATTTAACACGTCAAGTCCCTGCAGCAACTTTTTAAGACATAAATTCAACACATAATTAATAATAATAAATCCAAAATGTAACATTAAATCTACTCTTTAATGCACTTTTCACACTTTTCGGCAACACCCCAGTTTTAAATTTGTTCTTTTAAATCAGCTACAGTTGCATACAAAACTAACAAATATTGGTACTTAATATGCAGTCTGCATAATTATTATGCATAATAATTGCTGTTAATAGTGTTCATCGTTTGGTTGACTACGTCTTTTATTAATTTTTCTGAAAATTCCTGTCATATGCACATAAACGGACAGTCACCACCAATATTGTTGCTTTGCAATGGTTTGTTTAATTGAATTGAATTGAAAGGTCATGCTATTAGTGGATCGATTTTCTATTGGTCGCACAGTTTCACAATTTCACAAAACTTCTCTGCATGAGCTTGCCTTTTCCATATCCTCCATTGGCATGAATACAAAGGGAAGTCAATAGAATGAAACGTGTAGTGTGTCTAGCCCTTTTTGTGTACTTATTTATAAAATAAAATGAAACATATACCTTGTACGCTCAGTTTGTTAAGTTGCATACCCTTACTATGTTGGCTCCAAAATAACTGTTAAGACTTTTAAAAAGGCCTAAATGTGTTACATGAGAAAATATTGGTTTTAAGATTTGTGAGGTAAAATAAAATTGACATTGATGTATTTTATAATGGTGCTTTATAATAATTTGATAAATGATATAACTTTTTATAAATTAGTATGCATAAACGGAGCTGTTACACCCACTGGAGCATCATCAAAAAGGTATGCATGAGCCAGATTCTTCTAAAGCTGAGAAGTCTGAACATGTAGTAAACTAACTCTTGTTCAGAAAGTTGCTATGGCTACTACTAAGTTGTATGTTTACTTTTCTGTAAACTTACCCGGGCATGTTGCATAACCTGCTTTCTGGAATAAGCCCATACAGTTTCATTTGTCCCAATGGTATCAGATTAGTGCCACCTTAGTCCCCTCATTGTCTTATGTATACAGTTCCTTATTCTTGATTTGTGACAAGTTTTTAGCCCTTTCGGGCCATGCTTCTATGAGCTTTTCAGGATAACAAATGCAAACAGATAACATAAGGTACACATTGATTAAATTGTAGTTGTCATATGATGCAATTTAATTTCTTTACGTTTTTTTTTTTTTTAAGTTTTACAAACTCTTGGTGCATAAAGAAAATCTGTAAAGTTGCAAAGACTAAAGTCTCAAATCCAAAGAGAGATTCTTTATAAAAGTTGAAGGCATGGTTTCAGTAACCACAGTTAGTGTTGAAGCAGTCATGTCAGGAAGATGCTGTGTGTATCTAGGTCAAAGCAGAAAGCACTTTATTTGACTTCCGAAAGTAGATGCATTTAGGAATCTTTAAGATAACAGAATAGCAACACATTTTTTGGACGACCGTTTCCTGAACCTAAGAGAGGAGGTCATTCTTACTTTACTATGACAATCAGGTTTTTCAGAATCAGCTACTGTAAGTATGTTTTGTTATTAGTTCAAGTATTTGCTAATGAATGTTCAAATGCTGCATTGTGTGTGTGTGTGTGCAAGTGTGTGAGCGAGAGAGAGACAGTCACCCAAGTGGAGTAGTTTGTCTTCACCGTCTGTGGCTTGTGTACTGCAAACACATACAAGCTTCATCACTGTGTCAACATTATTGTCCAAAGACTTAATCCAATCCCTTCCCCTAAACCTCCCCCTACCCATAATTATTTCCTAAAATCAGTGGGAAATTATATCTGATTAACAAGGGTATAGAAGCACCTAACCCTGACAGTGAGCCTAAAACATATATTTTCTGAAAAGTTATTTCTCAATTCTGATTGGTTGATTGGAATGTTGTTCCAAGGATGTTGATACAGGAACATGTTGTACTAGGTGAAATCACGCTCGCGGTGTATATATACACTCAAAGGCCACTTTATTAGGTACATCTGGGGCCTATTGAGAGTGAGGAGTCACATGTCGATTTGGGTTGATTTGGGAGGGGTCTAAGCCGATCGGCCATGATGGCAGGATACGCTATCGGTTGCCAGGGGCAATGCCTTCAGAACTTCACAGAGGCGCAACTAAACATTTCAGAGCGCTTTCATTTTTGCGCATTTATTTTGTCGGCAGAACAGATTGAGACGGATCTACAAATACGAGAAAGAAAAGGAAGAAATTAAAGCAATGCAAAAACATAAGGCGAAAGAAAGGGGACCTTACAGGAACAAGCTCACACCAAGCGCAAAACAGCGGTGTTTGGAGAAGCTCTCATGCATCCAAAATATCGACCCATACGAGCTCCTGAACAATTTACCTCTGTGAACGCATATGGATATTAGGGATTATATTGTTTACGATGTAAGTCACCTTGCATTCACGCTGTTAATGGCTTTAATCTAACCAGGACATTTAAATCTTGCAATCACACATTTAACTACCCTTGCTAACCCAGAACTGGTTTGTCCACTTTGCAGCCCCCAACACAAAAACCTGGTACAGTATGTGTTATTGGGCTAAAATCAAATCATGACTAAACATACACAGCTTTAGCATACATCAAAACATGTTGGAAACGTTCGTGTACATTGAACATCTCGTTACAATCTAGTGTTTACGAAACAGTCGCAGTTACTTTGTCATTTTGGTCAAGAAGTGCATTCTAAATGCAACGTAATTACAATACACTAAAACGCATGTGAATAAACGTATTTAGGCCAGTACAACGCTGTTTTCATCACCTGCTGTAGATGGACCCAGCCACAGCAGAAGGCCTCGTAACTTTCCAAAGACTTGTGGCTTTTAAACTTTGTGTATTAACTTAAACCAAAAACGATATAATTCCCAATGTCCATATGTGTGCATGGAGGTAAATGGTCCAGGTCTCTGTGCTGCTGCAGGGAGCTCGTATGGGTCGATATTTTGGATGCTTGAGAGCTTCTCCAAATACCGCTGTTTTGCGCTTGGTGTAACATAAAAAAAAAACTGTACTTGATTGTTCCTATGTTTTCCATATGTATCGTGAGAGGTACTGGAGCAGTTTTTAACACAGCAGCAACTTCCAGGCATGGTAAAACAGTGCAGAATTGCACTTAATTGAGTTAACAACACATGTAAACAATCCTGTTTCGCCGCCGGTATCCTGCTAACATGGCGGAGACTGTGATATCGAGGGAGGGGCTTTGTGCTACGACGACAACTCCTCATTCTCAATACCATGAAGCTAGAT
Organism: Carassius auratus; assembly: GCF_003368295.1. Classification (NCBI taxonomy): domain Eukaryota; kingdom Metazoa; phylum Chordata; class Actinopteri; order Cypriniformes; family Cyprinidae; genus Carassius; species Carassius auratus. The sequence goes on along the minus strand of NC_039249.1, from coordinate 26,825,105 downwards.
TAGCTGGCTAGCCAGATAAGTTTCAGGTTAGTTTGCACCAATCCTGGGTTTTAAGTACCACGTAAGTGGCTTGGCTTTAGCAGCATCCATTGCCATAGTAACTTACACTCCACGACTAACCTGCTCCAGGGCAGGTTATGTTCTGGGTTAGACATCTTAAACTGAAGTTGGATCAAATGTGAGAGAAGTGACACATGTCTGATACAAAGTCGCTCTTCCAGTTTATCTTGCTCCAAATTAAAAGTCAATAATGAAATAATGTAATTCTGGCTTTAATGATAATAACTGAGTCATTTTATGATTTATATAATTATTGTGATCCATATTATTATTATTATTATTATTATTTTTTATTTTTATTTTTTTTTTTATCTTTTACACACAAGCAATTTTAGTTTAACAGTTATTATAAATCTTTTATTTTAAATAAATATTACAGTAATGAATACAGGTCATGTAACATAAATAAGCTGTAGTATCAAAATTGCAATTGCAAAATTGCATTATTTAAAAAATAAAAAATCTGACCTTACATGTTCGAGTCTCTATCACTATATATTTTTAAATGTATAAACTAAGTCAACAAGTTTCACTTGTCACTGCACTGATAGAGCAATATTATTTATTTTATTTGTCCTCCTTCATTTTTCATATGACGTTTAAATTTGTCGTATTATTCAATCTCTTAACCTTTAGCAAAACCTTTAAACTTTAGTTTTGAATCTCGCTGGGTCTCTCATGTGAAGTAAATCAAACTTGCTTTGTGTTGCAAGGCTCATGATTGGCTGTTTGCCAGTGATGTCACACATTCATGTGCAAGCGCTCCACAAACTCAGGATCAAAGCCTGAGTTGACAAAGAAAGTTGATGATCAGCATCATAGTACCAACAGCCAGATTGGAGAGGATTGGTTTTGTCAACTCAAAACTAATCCTGTAACACTCAATTTGTTCAGTTACCATCATGGTACAGGCCCCTGTTAAATTGCTTGGTATCACAAATTGCTAATTAGCCATCACATGGCAGCAACTCATGCATTTAGGCATCTATATGTGGTGAAGGCGACTTGCTGAGGTTCAGACCGTGTATCAGAATGGGGAAGAAAATGGATTTAAATGACCTTGAATATGGGATGGTTGTTGGTGCCGGACTGTCTGGTCTGAGTATTTAAAAAACTGATGATCTACTGGGATTTTCATGCACAACCATCTCTAGGATTTACAGAGAATGGTACGAAAAAGAGAAAATATCCAGTGAGCGACAGTTGATGTTGAAAATGTCTTGTTGATGTCAGGGGAGAATGGGCAGACTGGTTAGAGATGATAGAAAGGCAACAGCAACTCAAATAACCACTCAACAACTAAAGTATGCAGAATACCATCTCTGAACACACAACACAGCTACAGCAGCAGAAGACCACACTGGGTGTCGCTCCTGTAATGGAATGGTAAATGGACTGCATTTATATAGCGCTTTCAACAGACCACATTGCCATCCAAAGCGCTTTACACTTTGCCTCACATTCACCCATTCACACACTCATTCACAAACCGACTGCGGTGTCAGCCATTAAGGCACCATCCAGCTCGTCGGGAGCAGCTGGGGTTAGGTGTCTTGCTCAAGGACACCTCAACACTTGAGGTGTTTCTCAATGTCAAGGAAGGATCCTCGGAAGCCAGTATTTCGAGGATGCTACGTCATCGACATCCGTCGAAGGACTGTTCCAATGTCGAGGATCCTTGGAATTTCAACCAAGGACTGAGTCCTTCGTTCGTAGAGTATCCCATACACAGGAAAGGATGCATATGTGTATCCTTCGCGCTCTTCGTGCTCTCAAATCACCCACAATCCTATGAGCGCAGCTTTGCTATCTAACGTTAGTTCAAAAATTAAAAGTCGAACCTTAACGTAGTCGGAGCATTAACGGTTTTTATTTACGTTACCAAACATTTGTTATAACTGTAGTAAATATAAATAAAGTTTGACGTTTAAATGCCAGTACAAATTACTACCGTATTGATATTGTAAATTATACAAATACAAATGGTTAACTGAACCGGACCTGTCATTTAACAATTGGTTGCGTCATCGGCATTTCTTTTATAAATAACTAGTAAAGTTGTCCAAAGTAATTTAATGATACCATTCACAGCGTCTCCATTGAGAAACACCTTTGGTCAGGTGGAGCCAGGGATTGAACCACCAACCTTCCAGTTTGTAGACAACCTACATGAACCACTGAGCCACTGCCGAAGCAATCAAAGTCAATCAAAATCATTCAAAATCAACAAAAGAGCAGTGATACTTAAGTTCTATAGCAAGTATCAGTAAGCTTAATGCTGTACACGTTGCAAGGTTTTTTTATTATTATTATATAATAAATACAATTAAAACATAATATAGAAAAACAATAGAGCAAGCTACTGTAATAGGTCTTTAATAAAGAATAAAAAAGAACAGAGAAGATAATGTCAATTAAAATAAAGAAAACAAGCAGTTAGTAAATTAATGGAGTGAATGTCTAAAAGGGGCAAGTTTTTTTTTTTTCAAAGAATAGAATAGAAGACTAGATAGGTATACGCACAAGCTAAACAATTAGGGCCTTATAGGTAAGTAATAATAAACACACAATAAATATAGTGCTGCAAAGAATGAGTCCTTCACCCAGAAAAAAGTTAGCATTTTAGCATTTCTGGTTCCGTTAACCTGAAGTCAATAGGTATTTTGAATTATTTTTTGATTAAATGCCTGAAATGAGGTCTGTAGTTAATTTACATTTATGCATTTAGCAGACACTTCTATCGAAACCAAATAACCAAAGAGGAAAAAAACTATTCACCAAAGAGCCAACAATCATTATAGTACACAGATTTAAACAACTAGATTAGGAAAACAGCTTTTGTGTGTGTGATGTGGGTGGAAAAGTTCAGCTGGTCATCAAACAATAACATCAACCAGAATGACAAGGAAGCTGGAGGTAGTGATACCTACATAATAATAATAAAAATATTTTTCACATTATTTTATTTTTATAGGGCCAGCAGAGAAGGCCCTGTTCACCCTTACTGCCCACCACTGACAGTTGTTGTCAAGTAGGTCACTCTGTTAAAGAAAAGCAGACAGCTAGAGGCAGGTAAGATAGAAAACATTTTCAACTGCTGTAGGGTTAAAGTGTTGCCTTTTTGGCTTAAATACGGTGGGAAATTTTGCAATAGCAAGGGATACGTTGATGATGTAAGTCAGAATTGGCAGCAATATTTGTGAGGGCTCTTGTAGGTGGAAGGGTATAGGGTCTGAACAACAGGTGGTGGGATGGCTAGTACAGAGAACTTTGGAGACCTCATTCTCTATAAAGGGGAGGATGGAAGAGAATAAATGAATGTGTGGGCGGAGGTCAGCTGTGGGTAAAGAGCTGGTTGCTGATGGTTGCTTCCTTGTCAGTTGTGGCAGAGGAGGCGTGGTTTAGCGAGGTCTGCGACGGGAGAGAGGGTGAAGAGAACAGCGGTGGTAAGTGGGTTAAGTGAGAGACAAGTGACACCTGCTTCTCATTTCAGTGATGGGCGTGGGGAAGCAGTATTTAAGCCAGCCGCTAACCGGAGACGAGAGAGAGACCTGAGGACTCGTGGGATGAAGCAGCAGTCAGAACGTGAGAAGCACCTGAGAGTATCAAAGTGAACGTTGTTATTTATGCGCATGTGGCGCGAGTTTGTTTTCCTTTTCCTTTTGATTTGAGTTAATACAGTTCCCACGAGTCTCAGTATGCCAACCCCTGTCTCCTTTCTTCTCTGACATACGAACATTGTTACACTGGTGCCGAAACCCGGGAAGGAAGGAGAACTACGGCACCATGCAAACCCCATCAGGATCATCGGGAACGCCGTTTGCGGAGCTCATTACATCGCTCGCGGGCCTGCATCAGGAACAACATCAAGCCCTGCTGGAGCTGCGAGCCGACCACGAACATCGGTTTCAGGCAATGATGCAGGTCCAGCGGGAGGACCGCGAGCTGTTCTGGAGCATGCTGGACCGGGAGGTTCGGACGAGGACAGCCCTGCTGCCCACATGCCTCTTACAAGATGGGGCCAACGGATGATCCAGAAGCATTCCTCGATCTTTTGAGAGGACGGCCTAGGCGTGTGGGTGTCCAGAGGACAGTTGGCCGGTCCGGATAATTCCTCTGCTGTCCGGGGAGGCCCAGAAGGCTGCTCAACAACTGCCCATCCAGAACCTCCTGGTATATGCAGACTTAAAAAGAGCAGTGCTCCAAAGGGTCGGCCTCAGCCCTGAGCAGCACTATCAACGCTTCCGGTCGCTAGAAGGAAGCGACGCCGAGACCATTATCAACACCGTGGTGCTGGAGCAGTTCAGCTCACGACTCCCGAAGGGGACTGCTCAGTGGGTCCAGTGCCACCGGCTGGCGTCGCTGGATCTGGCCATCCAACTGACGGAGGATCAGCTGGCGGCGTGTTCCAGGGTCGGCGAACCCCTTCCATCTGCCCCCCCCCCCCCCTCTCCTCTTTCTCCAAAGCCCAGGTCTCGGTTTGCGGGGCCACCGAGGGCCACCGAGGGCCGCACCCCGCTGGAGAGCAGGGACGGAGTCAGCCGCTATGTCACGGGGTCCTGCTAGAGGAATGGGCATGCCGCATGGGGAGGGACTGGTTGAGCTACCTGCTGCTTCCCCACGTCAATCGCCTGACCCTCTTCCAACCACTAGGGTGGCGGGAAGGCCTGGGCCGGCCTGCTGGCATTGCGGGGATCCCCGGACGACCAGCAGGCTGCCCCCGATCAAGCCGGGTTGTACCAAATACCCGTGAGTATTAAGGGGGGTACCTATCAGGCTTTGGTGGATTCAGGTTGCAACCAGACCTCCATCCATCAAAGCCTGATACAATCCGGGGCATTGGATACGGGCCGTGTGGTTAAGGTGAGGTGTGTGCACGGGGATATAGTGGAATACCCTGTAAAAACCATGGGCATCAAATCTAGGGGACAAAAGTATTATGTGGAGGTGGCCATTAGTCCGCGCCTCCAGCATCCACTAATCTTGGGGACCAATTGGCCAGCTTTTAAATAAATATTGGGGTGTTTAACAGTGGATGCCTCTGGAAAGAAGAAAGGCCCGGAGGGAGGGCCGAGCGCTCAGGTGGGAGAAACTGTACCAGGACACAGTGGGGAAGCTTCAGGGGAACCGAGCGATTTGGCAAGGCTAAACCTTTCCAGCCGCGATGACTTCCCTCTGGAGCAGTCCCAGGACGAGACCCTTAAACATGCGTTCGAGCAGGTCCGTTCCATCGATGGGCAGGTCCTCCATCCTGACCTCACGCTCTCTTATCCGTATTTTGTTGTTATTAAGGACCGGTTGTATCGAGTGACCCATGACGCTCAGACAAAGGAAGATACGACCCAATTATTAGTAACCAAGAGCCGTCGGGAAATGCTTTTCCAGATGGCACATTGTAATCCAATGGCAGGGCATTTAGGCATGACAGCCACGCTAAATCGTCTAATGACCCGCAGATGGTGTGCGTTGTGTCGGGAATGTCAGATGGTGAACCCACCGGCTACCCCAAAAGCGCCGTTGCGCCCTCTACCTCTAGTGCAGGTCCCCTTCGAATGAATTGGTATGGACCTCATCGGGCCATTAGAACGATCAGCATGGGGACATCGTTTTGCATTAGTCATAGTGGGTTAAGCAACACAATATCCTGAAGCAGTGGCGCTCTGCAACATCTCGGCGAAGAGTTTGGCGGACGCCCTGTTTTGTTTAATCTCCCGTGTTGGAATCCCAAAAGAGATTCTCACGGACCAGGGCACCACATTTATGTCACGCACGTTATGCGAATTATATGAATTATTGGGCATTAAAGGGGTACGGACCAGAGTCTATCACCCCCAAATGGACGGACTGGTTGAACGATTTAATCACACTTTGAAAACAATGATTCGTAAATTCGTACAAGAAGATGCAAAAAATTGGGATAGATGTCTAGAGCCCCTCTTATTCGCTGTGCGCGAGGTCCCCCAAGCCTCCACGGGGTTTTTCCCCTTCGAGCTTCTTTACGGATGCCAGCCCCGTGGGGTGCTGGACGTTCTGAAAGAAACTTGGGAGGACGGACGTTCGGATAGCAAAACGAAATTCAATATGTCATAGACCTGAGAGCAAAACTCCATACACTGGGGCGGCTCTAAATGGAGAATGTGCTTCAGGCCCAGGGCAGACAAAGCCAGCTGTATAACAGGGGAACTATGCTCTGAGAATTTGGACCGGGAGATAAAGTGAACGAACAGACAGAGGCGACTCCAGGCAAATTTACCAACTCAATCTCCTTATAAAATGGGGCAAAGAGGAGTCAGTGTTGCTAGCGATGGCGGTGAGCGGACAGGAGGATCTCGGGCCAGAGGCGGTCATTAAAGAAAAATCCCTCGCCCTGGCCCCGGGAGGGGATCACCTCTCGCCCTTGCAGCTCACTGACATTGGACAGTTACAGTCCGAATTTGCAGACGTGTTTTCGCCTCTACCTGGTCGTACTAATCTGATTCAGCACCATATTGAGACGGAGCCAGGTGTGGTGGTTCGCAGCAGGCCATATAGATTATCTGAATACAAGAAAAAAGTGGTTCAGACAGAATTAGAAGCGATGCTGGGGTTAGGAGTAATCGAGGAGTCCCACAGTGATTGGGCGAGCCCGATTGTTTTGGTCCCTAAAACAGATGGCTCGGTGCGGTTTTGTGTGGACTATCGCAGGGTGAACGTGAAGCAGTGTCAAAATTTGATGCTTATGCAATGCCACGGATTCACAATTGCTCGATCGGTTAGGTACGGCTCGTTTTTATTCAACATTGGACTGACAAAAGGATATTGTCAGATCCCCTTATCTCCCATGTCTAGAGAAAAAACAGTGCGCGGTTGGGCGGGTGGAGGTAAGGTATCTGGGCTTCCACTTGGGTCACGGGCAGGTTCGTCCCCAAATTGACAAGACGGCAGCGATTACGACTTGCCCCAGACCCAAGACCAAAAAGGGATGAGGCAGTTCCTGGGGCTGGCGGGATATTATAGAAGGTTTTCCTGGTTATTCCGACCTCACTAGCCCCCTGACTGACCTCACTAAAAAGGAGGTACCCGGATGGCTCCCCGGCCTGAGTCGGCAGGGGAGGCATGGTTTGGCGAGGTCTGCGACGGGAGAGAGGGTGAAGAGATCAGCGGTGGTAAGTGGGTTAAGTGAGAGACAAGTGACACCTGCTTCTCATTTCAGTAATGGGCATGGGGAAGCAGTATTTAAGCCAGCCGCTAACCGGAGACGAGAGAGAGACCTGAGGACTCGTTGGAGGAAGCAGCAGTCAGAACGTGAAAGAGCACCTGAGAGTATCAAAGTGAACGTTATTTATGCGCATGTGGCGCGAGTTTGTTTTCCTTTTCTTTTTGATTTGAGTAAATACAGTTCCCACGAGTCTCAGTACACCGACCCTGGTCTCCTTCCTTCTCTGCCATATGAACATTGTTACATCAGTAAAGTGGCTGGTGACATCATCAGCATTCAGAGAAAAAGTGGGAGTAGGTGGAAGTGGGTATAAATAGAGGAGAATGAATAGTCTGTAGGTGTCTGATGTGTTGCTGATTTTGTTTTGGTAGCAGGTTAGCTTGGCAGGAAGGATGTTAATGTGTAGCACAAAGGGACTATTCACATCTGGTCACTTCATGCATTTTGTCTGATCCGATATAATTGTGAAAAGAGTAGGTGTAAATGCCCTCTGTAATGCTTTTGGATTTAAATCAGACCTCTCAGAACACTAAAAGAGGTGGTCTGAGACACATTCCAGACGAAATTGGACAAGCGTAAATGCCATTTGGTGAAGCACATAAATTTTACTCCTCCCAAATGTTAAAATAATAAATGTGTAAGAGCATGTTATAAGCAATGAGTAGTAGATATACTGTATGGAACTTCATGGAGTGATTTATGGCTTTGACCTTTGACCTTTGGCCCCTCCCTACAAAACCTTGTTTATTATATCACTGTGAAATTATTTATACAGTCAATAAATTATAGTTGAGGGTACACACACTTGTATTATGATATGAGGTCACATTATCTTTGATCTTGATTCATTTTCTCCCATGCCATCCGTATTTTCACTGAGAAACCTCGCCAGGCACAAATTACCATTGTACGGCTTTCTCTGCGCCAAGTCAGCCTTTCCATCATCTCTTGGTCCAATTCCTTCTTGGGGATTTTAGGTGAGTTTAAGAAGTCCATGTCTATCTATTTTTCAAAGCTCTTTTTCTGATTTCCTCAGTGAAACCCCACCCCACACGTGAAAGACCATAAAATCTTTTGCCCTAAGTTCACCGGTCACTGGATGGTCACGCACACAGAGATTATCTTTCACCTAAAGGACACCTGTCGCCAGATGGTCACATACCGGAGGTCCGGTGTCTGTTTTTCAAACAGGTTCCCCATCACACTCGTCATTAGGATGATCGCTTATGACGTGATATATTACGAAACAGATGACAAGTCACAGCTGCCGAATATTCACGTATGGTGTCATTTTCCGCTGATGACGTATAACTTTGATTTATAGCAAACAGAAGTCATAGCATCGCCTGTGACCATTAAAAGGTATAGTTCAAGGTCAGGTGTGGAGGGGTCAAGGTCAAAATGTCAAGGACGAGTGGGGGGGGGGGGTCAAGGACAAAATGTCAAAGTCGAGTGGGGGAGGGCCATAAATCCATAAAGCCATAAATCACTCCATGACATTCCATACAATATATCAATTACTAATATGATATGATATGATATGTAAGAAATAAGTGAAACGGAGTCCCTGCAACCCCTTCAGCCATTATTTATTCACGATACAGCATGGCCTCAAGTATCCTATTATTTTTATAAAACAGTTACCACACAATAAAAAAAACATTAAAACCAAAAATGTATGTATTGAAATGATGGACTTGCAGAATCAAACCTAAAACAGAAAACAAAGAAATACAGTAATATTCGTGTCATGGTGTGGTGCAGGAGAAAAGCACGTAAATAAGGAAGATACAATAAACAGTCTTTAATACTTCACAGAGGGTTAATCCACAGCAAGGTAACAGCAAAACACCCATACCAGGATAATTCAGACATATTGCATAGTCAAGACCAGACAACCAAACACTGAACAGACTGCAACTTATTTGGGTAACATAAATCAATCAATCAATCACCTTTATTTATATAGCGCTTTAAACAAAATACATTGCGTCAAAGCACTGAACAACATTCATTTGGAAAACAGTGTCTCATTAATGCAAAATAATAGTTAAAGGCAGTTCATCATTGAATTCAGTTATGTCATCTCTGTTCAGTTTAAATAGTGTCTGTGCATTTATTTGCAATCAAGTCAATGATATCGCTGTAGATGATGTGACCCCAACTAAGCAAGCCAGAGGCGACAGCGGCAAGGAACCGAAACTCCATCGGTGACAGAATGGAGAAAAAAACCTTGGGAGAAACCAGGCTCAGTTGGGGGGCCAGTTCTCCTCTGACCAGACGAAACCAGTAGTTCAATTCCAGGCTGCAGCAAAGTCAGATTGTGCAGAAGAATCATCTGTTTCCTGTGGTCTTGTCCTGGTGGTCGTCTGAGACAAGGTCTTTACAGGGGATCTGTATCTGGGGCTCTAGTTGTCCTGGACTCCGCTGTCTTTCAGGGATGTAGAGGTCCTTTCTAGGTGCTGATCCACCATCATGTCTGGATACGTACTGGATCCGGGTGACTGCAGTGACCCTCTGATCTGGATACAGACTGGATCTGGTGGCCACGGTGACATCGGAACAAGAGAGAAACAGACAAATATTAGCGTAGATGCCATTCTTCTAATGATGTAGAAAGTACATAGGGTGTTATGTGAAGTGTTTCCGGTTCCGGTTTACCTAATTAATGCAGCCTAAAAATCCTTTAACAGATTTGGATATTAAAAGCATGTTAGTATGTTATGTGTATGCCAGGTTAAAGAGATGGGTCTTTAATCTAGATTTAAACTGCAAGAGTGTGTCTGCCTCCCTAACAATGTTAGGTAGGTTATTCCAGAGTTTAGGCGCCAAATAGGACAAGGATCTGCCGCCCGCAGTTGATTTTGATATTCTAGGTATTATCAAATTGCCTGAGTTTTGAGAACGTAGCAGACGTAGAGGATTATAATGTAAAAGGAGCTCATTCAAATACTGAGGTGCTAAACCATTCAGGGCTTTATAAGTAATAAGCAATATTTTAAAATCTATACGATTTTTGATAGGGAGCCAGTGCAGTGATGACAGGACCGGGCTAATATGGTCATACTTCCTGATTCTAGTAAGAACTCTTGCTGCTGCATTTTGAACTAGCTGTAGTTTGTTTACTAAGCGTGCAGAACAACCACCCAATAAAGCATTACAATAATCTAACCTTGAAGTCAAAAATACATGGATTAACATTTCTGCATTTGACATTGAGAGTATAGGCCGTAATTTAGATATATTTTTGAAATGGAAAAATGCAGTTTTACAAATGCTAGAAACGTGGCTTTCTAAAGAAAGATTGCGATCAAATAGCACACCTAGGTTCCTAACTGATGACGAAGAATTGACAGAGCAACCATCAAGTCTTAGACAGTGTTCTAGGTTATTACAAGTAGAGTTTTTAGGCCCTATGATTAACACCTCTGTTTTTTCTGAATTTAGCAGTAAGAAATTACTCGTCATCCAATTTTTTATATCGACTATGCATTCCATTAGTTTTTCAAATTGGTGTGTTTCACTGGGCCGCGAAGAAATATAGAGCTGAGTATCATCAGCATAACAGTGAAAGCTAACACCATGTTTCCTGATGATATCTCCCAAGGGTAACATATAAAGCGTGAAGAGTAGCGGCCCTAGTACTGAGCCTTGAGGTACTCCATACTGCACTTGTGATCGATATGATACATCTTCATTCACTGCTACGAACTGATGGCGGTCATATAAGTACAACTTAAACCATGCTAATGCACTTCCACTGATGCCAACAAAGTGTTCAAGTCTATGCAAAAGAATGCCGTGGTCAATTGTGTCAAACGCAGCACTAAGATCCAATAAAACTAATAGAGAGATGCACCCACGATCAGATGATAAGAGCAGATCATTTGTAACTCTAAGGAGAGCAGTTTCAGTACTATGATACGGTCTAAATCCTGACTGGAAATCCTCACATATACCATTTTCTCTTAGAAGGAATATAATTGTGAGGATACCACCTTTTCTAGTATCTTGGACAAAAAAAGGGAGATTCGAGATTGGTCTATAATTAACTAGTTCTTTGGGGTCAAGTTGTGTATTTTTTATGAGAGGCTTAATAACAGCCAGTTTGAAGTTTTTGGGGACATATCCTAATGACAATGAGGAATTAATAATAGTCAGAAGAGGACCTATGACTTCTGGAAGCACCTCTTTTAGGAGCTTAGATGGTATAGGGTCTACCATACATGTTGTTGGTTTAGATGATTTAACAAGTTTATACAATTCTTCCTCTCTTATAGTAGAGAATGAGTGGAACTGTTCCTCAGGGGGTCTATAGTGCGTCTGATTTGATACTGTAACTGACGGCTGAATGGTTGCAATTTTATCTCTAATAGTATCGATTTTAGAAGTAAAGTAGTTCATAAAGTCATTACTGCTGTGGTGTTGGCAAATGTCAACACTTGTTGAGGCTTTATTTTTCGTTATTTTAGCCACTGTATTGAATAGATACCTGGGGTTATGTTTTTTTTTTTTCCTAAAAGAGAAGAAAAGTAATCAGATCTAGCAGTTTTTAATGCTTTTCTGTAGGATACGTTACTTTCCCGCCAATCAAAATGAAATACCTCTAGTTTTGTTTTCCTCCAGCTGTGCTCCATTTTTCGGGCTGCTCTCTTTAGGGTGCGTGTATGCTCTTTATACCATGGTGTCAAACTGTTTTCCTTAACCTTCCATAAGCATAAAGGATCAACTGTATTTAAAGTGCTAGAAAAGAGAGAGTCCATAGTTTCTGTTACATCATCAAGATGTTCTGAGGTTTGGATACATCAGGAAGATAACTTAAAAAGCAGTCTTTTGTGGTAGAAGTGATGGTTCTTCGATACTTGTAACAAGAAGTAGAATTTACAATTTTGGCTACATGAAGTTTGCACAGAACTAAATAATGATCTGAGATATCATCACTTGGCTGAATAATTTCAACACTATCAACATCAATTCCATGTGACAGTATTAAATCTAGAGTATGATTTCGACAATGTCGGGGGGCCTCTATGTCCATTTTGCTTGGGACCCCCAAATTCCTTTAAACGGCCCTGCTTATAATATATACTTATAATATAGATATAAACATTCAGTACTGGGAAAACAGTGGTCTATGATCAGCTCCCAGATAAGTCTACCAAAACACAATTACATGTTTAAATACACCTACATTCATATATTATTCAAATATAAATTTTACATTGACAATACATCAATTAATTGCACTTTTATAAAACTTTAAAACAAAATTAAGTTACCTCCACAATGTTTCCTAATTACACTGAACACATCGTATCACGTTAAGCGACCCTGCTACCAAATTTGAAACATTGAAACAAAAAGAACACCCGCTTAAAACAAAACCGCACTGTTTATGGCACATAAAAAATCAACCAACCTAATCAAACATTAATCAAGTGTTATTATCAGCCACATGAAACGGGAAAGACCCACATTAGGAAAATGTACAGTTTTAAATCAACCGCCGCAAATAAATAACCACACTACCCACTACACTTTTAAAGAATAAAATACAGTGCATATCTGTTGCTTTTGTTGAAGTGAACTCTGTTAAATTTGAATACAAGCATGGGACATGAAAAATCTGATTTACATCCATTTTGCAGAGACAAATTTATATGGCCAGGTGGACACGGAACCATTTTAACAAATCAGATAGCTATTAAATCTGACAAAATGCATGGAGTGACCAAGTGTAAACAGACCCAGAGTGTCTTTTCACTGAGAAGAGTAGTGGAAAATCTGTCAGACAGAGAAAGAGGAGGTTGCAGCAAAATGAGGAGGAGGAGTCAGTAGTGGTGAGCATGAAGGCAGAGAGTGAGATTTAAAAACAGAAGTGGTCTGAGTCTGAGACAGGTGGTTGAATGCCTAAATGACCTGGTGGAAGTAAGTAGACAATAATATATATAGTAACTCTTACTCAAAAATGCTTAGTGATAAATATCAATATGATTTGTCCAAATAGGTGTGCTGTAAGGCTAGAGTTCCATCAGTAATTTCACAAGCACCCTAAGCAATTGGATTCTGAAACCTAGCATGTGCTGATTATATGGAGAAGTGATCATTCATGTAACTACAAGCTCAGCGTGGCAAGTGTGGTTCATTTTTTCACAATACCCCATGTTAGCTAAACATTTATTTACTGTAATTCACAACATTATGACTGCACTGTATGTATTACTAGCACAGATGTGTATGTTTGAAGCAGTCTTGTCTCTCTTATCTGATTAGTTGTGACTCATCTTTCACGAGAGTTGCTCAGGAAACCTAAACCAGTAAACCACTTATTTTGACTAGGTTATGATGCATACCGGAAAAAGAAGTGAAATGCTGCCAAATACTCAACCTCAAGGCAACAGCTCACAATCTAATCAATGAATCTAATCACCTTCTTCTTCTTTTTCTTCTTCTTCTTCTTCTTCTTCTTTAGGATTTATTGTCAGTTGTCACTGAATGAACTGGTGCATTACCACTGGTGAATGGACCAGAGTGTCTATTATCTACAACAGAATGGAATGCAATACAGTGGAATGGAAGTGTGCAATCTCTGACAACAACAAAAGCATGTTATCACATGCACATACTGGCTTTTTGCCTTCACTTTTGATTTTGATTATGTTCAGCAGAGAGGGGAGGGGAAGGGCACAGTAATTCTTTTGAGGGAGCATGCTTCCACCTGGCGTCAGCTTGATCTGCTGTTTCATTTTCTATGACCTATCCACAAAAATATACTGTAAGCTCCATCATTTATATTCTATTAAATGTTTCTTGCATCCAAAATAGTTTGTCTGCTGTCTGAATGACAAAGTATTAAAATAATTAATGATGGGCTTTGGTCTCAACAGATGAGTGCTCTGGTTTGGCATCATTCATCCACTGTAATCCTAACAGTATTGCAAGCAAACTGATAATATCTAATGAAAATGAAAGGGCATCACAAATACCCTATGTTAAATTTATGCTAACTTCCTGGGGCCCATTCTTCGTACGTCGCTAACTCAGTTAGCTGGATTTGATTGTTGATGATTTGGCATAATCTTGGATCAATTGGTTCTTCGAAGCTCATCCCAGAGCTGCTGTCATAGAAACAGGTCCGTAAACTTAAACCTGCTCGGGAGTAGCTTATTTCATTCTTTTCTTTTCAACCAGAACTGATACTCAAAATATGTCTGCTACCACCGCTACTTTATTACAAGAGTATTGTACTGATCCAGCGACAATAATTTAAAATAATAATAATTTAAAAAAATTAATTAAAAATAATATAAAAATGCTGTGTAGTCCATAACAGCCTACTATAGACAGTCAGTTTTACTCGCTGAAATATTTATTTGTCATAAAATTATTACTTCATAATTGTATTAGTGTCTTACACACATGCTATACAGATAACAGAGCCGCGCATTATTTTGAGTGATGACTGCTATTATAAGAGTGGCTTGATGGAGCGCAGGAGATGCAGATAACATGATATTGACCCTTAAAGGGACAATAAGTAACTTTTTAGGTATTTTATTATCTAAAATCAATATTTTTATTCATAAATATGCCCTCAATGGTGTACAAATACCTATGCCAATGTTTAAACTAATCCTTGTAAATGAAGAATTTATTATCTTTATATACATGGGACGGGTAGGTCGACGGAGGCTTCCATGTAGTTCCGCCATCTTGCAAAACTATAATAGCAGAGAGGGACAAAAAGTACTAAGCCAACGCGTTTCCACAGCGCGTTTTCGGACAGAGCCAGAAACGCAGGTGCAGAGCAGTGAGAGGCGCTTGAAACTGCACCGGCAAGTTTAAAAGTCTGGATTGCATTCTTATTATGGACCATACATATGCCGCGCCACAGGAGAAGAAAACATCGTCGCCAAAACAGTAAAAAATAGAACGTAAAAGGAAACGTGACCATAGATTACAGAAAACAAGAGTTAATGTCGGGGAAGCTTTTTCTAGGTGGAAAGAGCTAATGCTTGATAAAGATTTCAAAAGAGACGCTGAAGTGGCCAGTTTTCTTCTCGACAGGTAAGTCAGTGTTACAGTCTATATTATAATATTTTTTTTATATCTAACAATGCATATAATTCAGAAAATATAACGAATAAATTAGACATAACTACTAATTACAATATTTCATGTTTTCCACAGTCAGTAATTCATACTGTAACATTAGTTTGTTAGTTGTCATGTTGCAGTTTGTTTGAAATAACACACCTGTTCACCTGAAGGAAAACTCGACGAAGTGCTATTAGAAGACATCCTGTCAAAGCTTTTTGGTACATATCGCCTACCGTAGATGCAACGCGCATTTGAAAAAGCGAGGCGCTGGCGAGCAAATTTAGTTTGAATGCAAAATACAATTTCCCCACTAGATGGGAGTAATTCCTGCTTAGTGTCCCTTTAAGAAACTTTCATTAATGCTGTCACGTAACAAATCTAAAATGAAATGAATAGATAATTTCTACATTGAAATAAAAATGTAAAGACTGCACAACTATTATAAATTGCAAATCTAAATAATTGGGAATCATGAAAAAAATTCTAATAAAATAAAAACATGTATCTATTATCTGTTTCATGTATCTATTATAACATTTATGTAGTTTTGTTTGCTTGGCTGTTTCCTTATAAAAGTCCAGAAATTTGTCAAGTTTTTCGTCAGGTGTCGTTTTAAATTATATGACGTCATTACATTGCCTTCTTGCCACCAGCCAATCGCTGCACTGCTGATCATGGTTTCGAGTATCGATACATATCCCCTTTTAAGCAAACACATGAACGCGCAATTATCTCAGATAACTCAATCCAGCGATACTAATCATACACAACAGGTGTGTTCGAAGAACTCAATTAGCCGGATCATGATTAGCACGATGATATCATCTTGGATGTGTCATTTGATCTCGGATGTAATAAGCGACGTACGAAGAACGGACCCCTGGTTGGCTTAAAAAAATTGAATCAAATTAAAACAAATAAACATTTACCTTTATGCATTTAGCCTACGCTTTTATCCAAAATGACTTACAGTGCATTCATGCTATACATTTTTTTACCAGTATTTACAAACAAACAAAAAATTACAAATAAAATAAAAAACTACATCATGTTTGCAGCACTCTGATGAGTGCACTTCTGTGTTTTATCCAAAATTTTACAGCCCATTATAAACATGTAAACTGTAGTTTTTATATTATTATTATTATTTTTATTATTATATTAATCATGTTCCTTGTAAGTTTAATGACAGAGTTAGATTATGTTTTGGTTACATTTACATATACTGTATAAAAGCCACCGTTGTCGTTGAACTTTGTTCTTTAGGCTTATTCTAGTCTCCCCCCACTGTCACAGCATCCGCATTTAGACCAATCAGCATGGAGACCACCGACCGCAAGCAGTGATCTGCCTTGCAGTTACAAATCTAGCAACAGAGACAACGGCACAACAATCTAAACACGAGGTGTTTTTTATAAATGCAAAGTAAGTGATCATTGTTTTAAGACTAATAGTTGCATGTATTTTGTTTCGCAATGTTTGAGAAATGAGCAAAAAATCGACATTTCTATATTTCTAACAGATTTATATTAATGATATTTAACTTAAAGTTATAGTTCATTTGTCATTTTTGCTGTTGGGTGTTTATGAAAGCGGTAACTTTACGGCTCATGTAAACAACTGGGTTTGCGCATGCTCAGTTCAAACCAGATTAGCCTACAATTCTCATCTTTCCTTTTTTATGTATTTAAAAATGGCATGCTTAATTTCGAGTGATTATTAGAAATAGTTTGTTATGTATTGTGCATTCTGCTTAAATAGAAACCTATGAACAATTGTAAATGTCACACAATACCAACTGCTAAATGTCACACTATAAAGGCTACAGATAAAAAGTATAAATATATTAGGCAATTTGTTTTTCCCCCCACTCAAACACTCGTTGACCCCAATCCACAGTTGCATAATGGTGCCACTTTAATGTCAAAGTATGACGCCTAGTGCTTTTAAATAAAGCAACAACGTTTAACTGTAAATGTAAACAAATAAATGTACAATAATAATCATAATAATAATAAAATCTAATTGTAATAATATTAAACAGCCTATTCTTTAGGTTTAAGATTTAGGAAATTCAGAAGTTGTCCTGCTTTTTGGTGTTAGTCGACTCACCATATTCTCAAGTAAAGAATGAGATTGTTGTAAAGCAACCCTCTACATTGTGAGTAAATCACTCACATAAATCTTCACTCTGGCGAGAGTGAAATAAATTATCATATTTTACTCGCCAGTATGTGAGTTTGAGTCTGAGTATAAGTTTAGCACAGATATATATTCATTCGCCGAATAAGCGCTTCAGAGTTTCACTCTCCATCATGCTATCTGTGATATTTTTCAGTTCATCTCAATGCATGCACGGTATGTGTTTGTGTATTTGGTGTACCTTAAACTTTAGTGTGAAGGCGCACGCTCGTGCCGCTTTCTCTCACATGCACGAAGTGAGAAAGAGAGCCTTACATATCATGCGAAGTTTACGCGTTACATGTAAACGATGTTCTTTGTTGTATTTTCCTGTCAAAATAACGGTAGTCCTTTGGATTTTTTCTTTCTTTCAGTTTTTAATCATAGCTGGGTTTTACCGGTAGTGGTCGGAACTAATGCGTAAACGACAATCTTATTGGCTGGTGCTCACGTATTATCATCCCTGTTTTGATTTCAGCAAATCAGTTCCCGCGAATGGACACAATCTGATTAATATTCATGAATCCAGCTGCTCGTTCATCCGTGGTGCATGTTTTACTGTTGTTATGAGTAGAATTCGGATTATTATTATTTTCTCATCAGTATTATTATTTATTTTTTCCGCTTTATATATATATATATATATATATATATATATATATATATATATATATATATATATATATATATATATATATATATATATATATTTTTTTTTTTTTTTTTTTTTCCAGAAACATGTAAAAAATGACAAAATTTTTTATGAATGACAAAAAACAACAACAACAACAACAACAACCTCACCAGTCCTAAATTCAGTTAAAATATCTGTGCATTCATACATGGTTATGAATCATAATTACTAAAGTTCTATCATTAAATAGTACTTGATTATCCAGATATCATATTGTAATGCTTGACTGACTGATGTTAAGTATGTACTTTCAAGTATTTAAAAAGCTTTGCCATTTTAAAAACATATACAGTATTATACAGTACGGTGTGTGTGTGTGTGTTTGTATGTGTGTGTATATATATATATATATATATATATATATATATATATATATATATATATATATATATATATATTAGGGCCGGGACTTTAACGCGTTAATTGAGATTAATTAATTACACAAAAAATAACGCGTTAACTAAGATTAATTAATTACAGAAAAAAAAATTCCCGCATTTTTAATAACTTATTTTTTTCTTGCACCGCGGAACGTTTCTCACTGGATGAGTTTCGGCGGGACCGATTATACTGGAGCACCAACTAGCGTTCACTTCGCATATCACCGCAGCAGCACATCCAGCCTCAAGTATCACCTCAACGCAAAACATATAGCAGCTAGCGTGGAGTTAACACTTTATGTTGAACTATGTATTATTTTGTTGGTGCAACAATTTATGTTGAACTCTTTATTGTTTTGGCCAAGGTTGTTGAGAGTTGGACTTAGTATGTTATGGCCTCTGAAGCAACAGAGAGATGTTTTCTAATAGTCAGTGTTTCCAATGTTCTGAATGTAATTGACAGTATTGTGTTTTACTTAAAAAAAAAACACTTTACAAAAGGTTTCAAGACCTATAAGCTTCCTGAATTTCTGAAATGTACTATTTCTAAATTGTTTCAAAATATGCTATTGCTACACTTAATGGCAAAAATTGCACTGGTCTGCTAGACTTGGTTGAACAAAAATAAACAATATTTTGTTGCTTAAGCTTATGTGTTCAGTCATTATTCAATGGTATACTATAAATCAATGTGAAAATAAATAACTTCTCACTGTTCTCAGGTCAAATATTTATATGCGATTAAAATGCGATTAATTTCGATTAATTAATTACAAAGCCTCTAATTAATTAGATTAATTTTTTTAATCGAGTCCCGCCCCTAATATATATATATATATCGATCTGGTGAGTAAACGAAAACATTTACTAGCCAATGCCGATACAATTGCCAAGGTGTCCATAGAGGAATGTTAAGACTCGCACCTTTTCACCTGACCAGAAATGGCTATGCTAGGGTGTGTTTCATTAAATATTGACTTTATAGTGGTGTGGCTGTGGCATTAACAGTCAAGTGAGACAAACATAAAAAACAATTCTAGGAGGAACTCATTTAAAAAAAAAAATTGTATACAGGTAGCTAAAGAGATAGTCATGACAACGGAACTTTAGAGACACCGAGCGATGATCCTCTGGGTCATATGACACTTATTGTCCCCCTTTGGGACTGGGTTCAGTTGCATTTACACCCGAGGTTCAATTACAGGTTGTCTGAGCCAGTGCAACACAAACATACTGGCCACTTACATCACTCTGGGCCTCTGGCTTCTTTCCTGCTCTACCTGATTTTCAATTCCCTTGCTCAGAAAACATACCAACCTCTTTGACAAACCAGTTTTGGTGTTTTTAGTGTTGCAATTCTAATAATAATAATAATTTAAGTGTCTTATTTTTACTCCTTGCAGGAATATGCTAATAGATTTGAAAGCTCCTAATGGAACATTCTTGAATTTGTTTTAATCAACTGAAACTCAAACATTTTGTTTGTGAAATGCTTAAAATCACTAAAAAGCTTTTAATCACTGTATAATTTATCTTACCATTTGTAGATTTTTGATCTGCTATGCATTATATAATGTTTGTTAATAATATATTAATGAAGGTTATTATAAAGTGTTATCATAGTTTATGTAGCACTGCTAAGAGTATTATTTAATTTGGTCAAGCCATATCTCATAAATTAGTATACGGTGAGAGAGTGCAAATGGTTGACGCCCTGATGTAAAGTACCAGTGTTATTGCTTTCTTTTAATACACAATGCATGCCGTGCAACTAGATTGTCACCAAGATGTCTGTTCAAAATATCTTTCTTCATGAATGTATCTAGAATGACCAGTCAATCGTCCCACCCACTTACAGGTTATACGATAACAGAGACTGAAACCTGAGAAACTGCTTCGCACGCGAGGGCTGGTGCAACCTTATAAAAGCAGCTCATTGTAAAGCTAAAGGCTTCTCTCCTCTGTACTGGTGCACACTTAGAGACTGCAGGCAACAGAAATGGGTGAGAAATGTATACTTAATTAGCCGGTTAGTGTTTTATTGTAAAGAATTGATTATAGCATTTTGTATAGTGATGGTTTATAGTGATAGTTCACACAAAAATAACATTTCTGTCATTTATTCAACGAAACCTGTATGACTTTATTCTGCAGTAAAGGAAGACCTTTTAAAGAATATTGGTATCCATTTAATTTTGGTGACTTTTGACTTCCATTTTATTGACCAAAAAACAAAACTAAAACTAAACAACAACAGAAAATTCTCAAAATATCTTCCTTTACGTTCCACAAAACAAATTAAGTTATTTTCAGCAGACATAGTAACTAGGTCAGTGCTCACCCTTTGAAGAAATTGCTTTCCTCAAGTAATAATCTCAACTACAAGGCAATTCCAAGTAATGCTAATACAATCAAAGGCAAGTCTCCAGTTGCTACTGCTTTGCAGAATTCTTAGCATTCTTTGACTGTTTGGAATGATATAATACACAGCTTATATTGTGCACTAGGATAATAATGAGTATGGCTATAAGTATTTTTACTTTGTACTTAAAACTACTACTAGAAAATAATATGTGTATAGATTTAGTTTCAAAACCTGTGCATTGTCATCAAATTTTGTGTAATCTGGCTAGTCAATAAAAACCAGGAGTTGATAAAGGAAAAGGGAAATTAGTCAGCTCTTATTTTTTCAACAGCCTAGAGCCTACAGTATACCTGTTATTGTTGTTATAGTTACAGGAAAACTATTGGTTAAAGTGCCACAAACCGTCCTGTGGGTAAATGATCTCAAATACCAATGAACTCTTTCTCTTTCCCCTTATGTACATATGTAAACAGCACAGAAGACAGCACTGATTGTTTATGCCCACCAGAGTCCCGTCTCATTCAACGCTGCTGCACGGGATGTAGCTGTTCAGGCTCTGACAAAGCAAGGCTATAAAGTCCTAGTCTCGGATCTATATGCTATGAAATTCAAAGCCTCAGCAACTGAAGAGGATATAAAGGGTAGGAATTCGCTGAATTCACTGCTTAAATACTTCACAGTTGTACACTTGTACTGCATAAGGAAAATACGAAGTGCACTTACATTAAAATGCTACTATGGTATAGGTTCTTAAAAAATGCTCTACAGTTGCAATTATTAGTGAACACGGGACCACTGTTTTACTGTAAATATTGCAGGTGATCTGAAGAATCCTGAGCACTTTATATACAATAATGAGATGATGGTTGCATGGCAAGATGGTCGTTTAAGTGATGACATTGCTGAAGAACAGCAGAAGTTGGAGCAGGCAGAGCTGGTTATCTTTCAGGTAATAGTTTCCCAATGCTGCACAGTTAAAAAATGAGTTTACATGTTACTTGATCTCAGAAAATAATGTGATTTGGGTTATATTTACAGTTCCCTCTCTACTGGTTTAGTGTACCTGCCATCATTAAAGGCTGGATAGACAGAGTCTTAACTCAAGGATTTGCCTTCACCCTGCAGAAGATGTATGACAATGGAGTTTTCAAGGTCTGAATCTTTGGAGTCAAAGCTTGTTTTGTTTGCTTTACATTGCAAATTACAAGGAAAGAGTCTGTTTTTATAATTCTAATGGTGATCAGATTTAGTTAAAATGTCATTCACTATTCACACCAGGATAAGAAGGCCATACTTTCATTCACCACTGGGGGAATGAAGTCCATGTTTACACCCGATGGTGTCAATGGAGACATCAATGTTCTCCTCTGGCCTTTACAGGTGAGATAAAAATACGAAACTGATTTTTGTTTTATCTTTTTAAATAAAGAGGAGCTAGTTATTCAAATTAAGCTGCAAAAACAGCTCGTTGTGAACTTGGAATCATGCTGGATTAAGTGATCAGAGTTAAATTCCAGATGAAATCCATAGGGAATGTGGGTTATCACCTATTTTAGGCTTTAGACCTGAGAACTTTATTTTTACTTTTGATTTGGATTCAACTTTGTATGTAAATGTTAAGAAATTACATATTAGGAAAATAAATAGGAAATATGGACGTGGAACAGAGTTGTTTGAGTGACATGTGTCATTGGCTGTTGCTACGTGACTTGGATGGGAGAGTCTGTATTTCTTAATGCAAAAATGGAATGGAAGACAGGAATGGTTTAGGAAAGTCTGGAGAAAAAGTCAGAACTGCAAGATATTAACTTCTTTTTTGCAGTTATGAATTTACATCTTAGATTTCTCATTTTCTGAGAAATTTGATTTTACACAGTGTATTTAATTTTTTTTTCTGCAATGGAATAAAAAAAATAAAAAAAGGTAATTGGGACTTTTCTCTCAGTAGTGGGTTGATATCTCACAATTCTGCATTACTATCTTGCGATTCTGAGTTTGTCTTGCAATTTAGAAGGAGTAGCCAAAGATTGTGTTTAAACATCTCTAAATCTTTTTAACAGTACGAGTAGCACTGCATGGATTGTGTGAGTCAGTCACAATAGTTGCATCCAAAGGATGCACTATACACTTATACATGTACTTAAGCACTACACATATACTTAACTGTATAGTCTATGAATTGTATAATGTTATTTTGTCATTCAGCATCGGAGTTTGAAAGCTTGAGTCCATGTTGTGTCCAACATTCCGCACTTTGTTTTCTTGGTTAATTAAGTGCATCATCTATGTATTTAAACTGCACTTTTTTATACTACAATATAGCATAAAACATTGCGTAAATACACGAATTGGGATGCACCTAATGTACTTTACTAAGAGGCTGTTAACGACATGGCAAATGGCTATGATATGGCATACAATTTTTAACATGTTAAATAAAAAATCTTACACCAGTTGAAATGAAGATTATAAACAGATTGTTTTTTTATTACAGAATGGAGTGCTGCGCTTTTGCGGGTTTCAGGTCCTCGCACCTCAGATCTTCTGGTGTCCAGCACACACACCTCCAGAAGGCAGAAGTGCCATGTTAGAGGCATGGAGTGAAAGGCTGAATGGTGTTTTTGCCGAAAAACCTCTTTCATTTGCTCCGACCGAATACTTTGACCTTACTTTCCAAGGAGGGTTTAGCCTTCGGCCAGAGGTGAAAGAGAAGTATGCCTCTGAGCCCTATGGCATTACCACAGCCCAACATTTAGGCAAACCTCTTCCTCCAGACAACCAGACCACAGCTAAGCAAAGCTAAATGATCCAGTCACACAAGATATCATTCAAGAATTTCATCCTAGGAATTTTTAGCAGAATTAAGTTAGGAATCAAATTCTTTAATGATACTATTTTGCAGAAGTGGAAGTTTTATATAAGAGTTCAACTCATACTCATACTCATGTTTTACTCATGTTCATGTACGATTTTAATTCTAATCAAAATGCAAAAAAATAAATATATAACACTACTACTTTTTTGTATGTCTTCCCTTGTTCATCTCAATGTATTTTTTTATCATTATTATTATTATTATAATTATTTATCCTTTGTATAAATAAATGCATTATTTTTAAGTAATTGAAGTAGCAACTGATAAGGTAAGTAAGTGAACAACAAAAACACACTAGATTCATGCAGTCATGCTAGAGTCAACTATTAAAATTAAGGTACATTTTAACCATTAGTCTGAACAGTGTACATAAGATGCACGTATGCATATTAAATAAAATAAATATATTAAGTTCATAAGCTTTCGAAGTGCTTACAAGCGTTTTTATTTAGTCTCTGATAGTGTCAATATATAGATTGAACTGTGTTTCTAGGGCAGAAATGGTTACATATGTTTATGCTGTAATTTTAAACAATACATTCATTATCTTTTTAACATCTCTGCAATTCTTTGCGTTTTATTTGCAATCCATAATGAAATCTAGGGCCATACCTAGCCAATTTGATGCCCTAGATGAAATCCCTATTGATTTCCCCAGATTTATATATATATATTTATGTTTATATATATATATATGATATTTGTCACATTCATATTGGTTGTCATAGTAACAACACTAATTTGTGGAGTTCAGCACATTGTGAGTTCCACAAATCTGAATGCATTATATATTATTTGTAAATTGACTGTTAAGACATTTTGCACAATTTAGCTGTAATATCATTGTATTGCCACTAGATGCCTGTATAGCCCTACGTAACAATCCCTAGTAGTTAAGACATTGCTCACAATTTGCACATTAATCACACATAAATACATTTTATTACATTTGGATTTGGGTGCATGTTTAGATGTGATGTTAGCTTATCAGTGACATAAAACTAATCAATGCGACTATTTCATCATTTGCTACTCATTAACGCTTGAAGTACTATGGGCTGAAATATGTGACGCTGCCCTCTATGTGAATGACGCTGTTGGGATCGACAAAGCGGCTTAATAAAGGATGTACTGATCTCGTGAATTAGGGATTTTAAAATACTCGGAGAAAGATTTATTGGAATTAAAGTGACAACTTGCCCCGGTCTCCCTTACGTGCTTACGCACACTGACAGAAAAGCGTCGCGACGCGAATAGGTCATTTAGATGCGCCAGCGCGTCATTTGCTGCAACGCAATCCCAGCCATCCCAATCGCGATCCCATTCCCGGCGTCATGTTCCGTTATTCCTCCATATCAGCCGTTTGACCTACTGAACGGAAGTTGAAGAGCTGCTGCTGATATTATGGACGGAATTCCAAAATTAACTGAAGTGAATTTATTTGAAAAGTAGCGCTGCGCGGTATGTGTTATAAAATGTTTTATAAATATTGTTTTATGTGTTAATGACTCATTTGTGGTGAATCGGCAGTGTAAGAGCTGTTGATGTCATGCCTCAGTTATGCATGACATCATTTTCTATTAGCAATAGCCTGACTTTATTCTTCACTATTCTAAACTCACTCTATTATTCTAAAAATAGCCAGAAATACGAATCCTTTTACAATTTCCATACGAGGTTTGTTTTATTTATTTTTTCCAGCATGCGTAAAACGAGACAATTTAAAACACATTTCCCAATAGATCTATAAATATTTATCTACACCAATTAAGATCTATATATTGCTAATGGAATAAATGCCCGTTTATGTTATCGAAATAAATATAAGAAATGTAACGTTAGAAAGAAAATGTAAATTTAGAAAAATCTTTCAAAATTGTAAAATGCTTAAAGTTCGCTGTATAGTTTACTTTTATGCCCCAATAGCAGTAGTAGATCTGCTAAAGATGGTACAGTATCCAATCAGATTGAAAATAAATAGTGTAAAAGTAAAAATAAATGCATAAATAAATAATTAAAATATTCCGTCAGATTCCTTCATAAGTTTTTTTTTTGTAAAAAAGATTTCTTGAACATGTTATATGTACCATACTATTTACTGTATATATATATATATATATATATATATATATATATATACATACATACATACATACATACATATATATATATATATATACATATATATATATATATATATATATATATATATATATATATATATATATAAATATATTAAAGTACTTGATCTATAGATGCATTTCTAAAAGTACAAATACTCACATCTATAGTCTCTAAATTAACATGCGGTTATGAAACTACATGCATAATAATTGTAAGAATCAACCAAATTCTATTTAAATTCATTTTCATTCATTCATGCATTTGGAGTAAATTAATTAATTTGAGAATAGCAAGATGTGTCAGCGTCCCAAAAGTATTATTTTTTTCAATTCTATATAATTTGTTTACATAAAGAGTTTTAAATCCTTATGAGTGAAATCTTTTTAAACATACTGTTTGTATGTGCTGTTGAATCAGGAAGTGGAGCTGTGTTTTTCTCTTCAGGTGCGCAGCATTGGTGGACAAGGTCGTGGATGTAGCAATGGTGCTGGATCTGGGTGAGAACTGCATGGAGCAGGCTGATGGAGGAGGGCTCGCAAAGAATGTCTCAGAAATGTTAGAACCAGAGCCCAGGACAGAGAAACCCAAACCAGTCAGAGCTAGGACCAGCAGTATCACCCAAAGAGACAAATCGACCCACAATGGGCCTCACACGCAGCCTTGTACCACTTGGGATGGCTGCTCCCAAGTTCAACGAAGGCTCCAGAAGACAGACAGTAGAAGTAAAGGAGAATCTGTGCAGCCAAGGGAACCTTCCAAACCACCACCTTGTCGAAGACCACTTAGTCTGGAAATAAAACCACAGCGAATTAGAGCAACGCAGACAGTGCAGAAGGTGATGCAGCCACCGTGGCGTAGTGGTGGCCCTTCTCCACCCATGAGAAGCCTGACAAGTCTTAGTTTGGGGTCAGGGAACTGGCTTCGCCGGAGTGAGAGCACATGCACAATGATCTCCAAGATGCCTGCACGTGCTGGCAGGGGTCAAATGAGACCTGCAACCTCCTTGCCACATATTGCCAGGGGTATCACTCCACTTTCTTCACCATCAACACCTCGTGGGCCGTGCCTGCTTGTGGCTCTCCGTCCCATAAACCTGGAACAGGAGCGTCAGACCTTTTTTCAGTCTAACTATCAGTATGAGCCCCAGTTTGAGTATGCCTCCCCAGAGCCTGTCAGTGTTTTGGAGAAGTACAGAGAGGGATCCAGTCTCTTTCTGTCCCAGGTATGTTTTATATCAAAAATACAGACATTTAGATCCAGTGAGCTACATTACTGTCAGTGTCAACTGTAGTTTAAGTTTAAGTTCTGTGATTTTTCATGAAAAAAAAAAACAATTATTTCAATAAGAAAACATGAGTGGGAACACTCCCCTTATTAAGATATTGTTGTTTCGCCATGTTGACCAAAAGAAAGCAGCTTGGTTTGAAAGAGGCTTCTGTGTGAGCAGTGCTTCATACATTACTACAGTACTGACAATAGACAATGGATCCTTTTTGCCCACTGATTTTTACAGACGTTTCAATAAAGTAACTGCACCTTAAGGTAGCATCTTAACAGAAATAGAGACCTCACAAGTGACCAATTTGGAAGACTCTATGTAGGGAGCAACTGTGTGCCATATACATAGTGCATGAGAGACTCCAATTACAGTTGATTTTTGTAGAGTTTGCATGTTGCAAAGCTAATGATGCAATATTCTAATAAACCTGAAATTATACAAGTAAAATACAGAATTTTTCATTAGTTTTAACCATTTTTATCTGTAATTTCAATATCTCTCTCCATTTTAATCAGCTTGTCAGTTCCTTCTCTGCAAAAGAAACATACAGTGCTGCCTTAGGTTTTGAAATAAACAAGGCGCCTTGGAAGTATGCATAAATATGCTGCCTATTTGCTTCACGTTGGGAGCGCAGTTATGGTGGAATAAAATGTTGTTTACATTTTTATTTTATATTCGATTAATTTTGACATGGTTTTGTGACTTTTATTATTATAATTTATTTGTCTGTATAGTTTTTATAATTTTATTTAAATTTCAGTTTTAGTTATTTTAGTACATCAAGTTGAACTAAGTGCTTGCTTAGCAACAGTATAAAGTAAATGAAATATTTATATAAATATACTTTTCAATTATTTAATTTAATTTCAGTTAATGTCTATTTATGTAACAAAAATATGTTTTTATTTTATTTTATTGTGTTCATTTTAATTAACTAAAATACACCTGTTTGGAATATAGCCATAATGTTGTTTAAGTCCTGAAATTGTTGCCATTTGTCTCACCTCGTGCATTTTTTTCTAGGCAGTTGGGATTATGGAGTGTGTGCTGAGGAAGTATGAGACCTACGAAAACTTTGAAGAAGTCACAGGGGGCAGCTTGCTACCGAAGAGTCAAGTGTGGGCAGCCACACGCAAGTACCTACAGAAGGAGGGCTGTGTTGGTGAGGTGTGTGGATATCCCAGTTCAAGTGTCTTTGCATTAGTGTTTGGAAAAATAACAAAGAAATAGTAATCTCAGATTTTGTCACCAGGTGGTCATAAGTCTCTCTGATGAGCTTCTGTCCCAGGCAGTAATGATGGTGGAGAGATGTCGACCAACACTTACTATTAACTTGTCAGGAGCGAGGCAACACTGGCTTGAGGGCATGCTTAGACACGAGAT
Source organism: Carassius auratus (assembly GCF_003368295.1). Taxonomy (NCBI): domain Eukaryota; kingdom Metazoa; phylum Chordata; class Actinopteri; order Cypriniformes; family Cyprinidae; genus Carassius; species Carassius auratus. The sequence continues at coordinate 26,796,466 of NC_039249.1, read as the reverse complement.
TGGTATGAGCTTTAACACACTTCAAATTAAGTATCAAACACTAATACTAAACCGATTTGTTTTGTCCTAACCAGTCCGACTGTGACAAGGGACATTTTTTTAAATCGCTTCATTCATATTGCTGTTGGGATTTTCAAGGTAGCTCTATATATGCATGTAGTAACATCTAATTGGTACAAATTGTGTTAGAAATAAGAGAGGGCTGCTGTGAAGTTTTTTTTTGTTTATATGTTTTTGTAGGCCAGCCCAGATGTTAGCATCAACCCCAGGTTTTCTTTTATGCTAAAAACCATTTGGATATTAAGTATAGATCATGTTCCATTAAGATATTTTGTACATTTCCTGCCGTAAATATATCAAAACCTAATTTTTGATTTAAAAATACGCATGGCTAAGAACTTCATTTGGACAACTTTAAAAGGGGATTTTCTCAATATTTAGTTTTTTTTTTGCACCCTTAGATTGTAGAATTTCAAATAGTTGCATTTCAGTCAAATATTGTCCTAACAAACCATACAACAATGGAACGCTTATTTATTCATGTATAAATTAATAATAATGTATATGTATATATAGATTTATATGTATAAATCTCAATTTCAAAAAATGTACCCTTATGAAGTGTAGGCTATAAACAAACTTAAATACACTTGCAAGACTTCAGTGTCACTACCATTAAGTCTTTGACAACCCTTTAAAGTTTTTATCTAAAAAAATATGAGTTAAGCAAGAATGTGATTATAAGAGGTTGTGAAAGCAGACTAGGAAGTAGTTTCCTGTTTAGCAAAATGACGTTTAATGTCTCCAATGACTTCTGTAGTCCCATTAAGCTACTATTACAGTGTTTCTGTCTTTACTACTATTTAGCAACTACTGTTTTCAAGACAACTAAACTTAAAAAAGGTGTATTACTGATGTATTTTATGTCATAGAGTAAAACGTGAAAATATCTTAAGCTTGTGATAACCACCACAAACCTTTCATTTAAACAAAAATGCATAGAAAAAACATTGATTGCAAGAAGATAGAACTGCAAAAATGCTAACTAATTTCTGTGTTCTGGCTTGCAAAAAAAAAAAGACCTTTCTGCAGTATTCTGTATTGTATATTACATATCAGTTATGTTCTGTTTGGCTATCAATGTGTCACATTGTGTAGCATTTTTGCATTTGGTCTCAGCGGGACAAGCACTTGTTTTTGCAGGGTCACAGCTGGTTAGGACATTGATCTTGCTATACAAGAAATACTGTATTCTATTGACATTCTTCTGGTTGCATCAAGTAGATAACTGACCATTCTTGATGTTAATTTTATAGTTTTTTGTCTACAAATCCTGCCTTTCCAGCAATTTTATGACTTTCACTCCCAGGCACACATTACTTACGGGGTGTGAATAACAGCATGCAGCCATGGGCCACTTCTGTTGGGAGAAAGCAGTTTGGACTGAAACCAGCTAATCCTACTGAAGAGGGGCTTGCTAGTCTTCACAGTGTGTTGCTACGGAAACAGCCCTTCCTGTGGCGAGCCGCTCTGCTATACTATACTGTATACCATGCCACAAACATGAGCTTCAGCCAACTGTTCAGCCATATTGCTCGCTTTGTCCAAGATCCTGCTGTACGCTGGGAATACTGCCTCCGCGCCAAACGAGGACAGACAGATACCTCGAAACCAGGTGAACTAATCACTAAGAATAGAACTGAGAAACATTTCTAATATGTGATGTGTCATTTTATTATGTTGACTTGAGATATCTGAAACATGTTAGCAACATGTCAAAGCTACCAACCATAATAACATGCTAAGACATGTCAGAATGTTAAATTATCATGAAACCCTACAACACATTTTTTGAGATGTTAATATGAACAGGTTTTTTAAAACCAACTTTATTAAAACCAACTTTAGGACTCCTTATGTCTATTAAGGTAAAAGTGGTTGTTTTTTAATTTTTTGAAGCAATATAATCCTTTTGTTAAATTAAGCCTACGTCATGAAAAGTGATGTATATTCGTTAATCTGGAGTGGTGATTTGCTGCAATGGCCAGAGAATACAAGTTTATGCAAGGCCGTAACCATGTCTTGAACATTGGGGGGCACCAACTTACACACTGCCGTTCAAAAGTTTGGGAGCATTACGTTTTTTTATGTTTTTTTAAGAAGTTTCTTTCATCAAGGCTGCATTTTATTTGATCAAAAATACAGAAAAAAAAAATATTTTGTGAATATTATTCCAATTTTAAATAAGTTTTATATTTTAATGAACTTTAAAATATAATTTATCCCTGTGAAACAAAGGTGAATTTTCATGAAGTCTTCCTTCAGAAATCATTTTAATATGCTGATTTATAATCAATATTGAAAACAGTTGTGCTGACCTGTGATACTTTTTTCAGGATTCATTGATAAATAAAAAGTTAAAAAGAACAGTGTTTAAACAATATATATTTTTTTTTACAATACAGACTAATATTCAAAAGTTTGGGATCAGTAAATTGTTTTCCTTCTTTAAATTCCTTAAAGAAATTAATACTTGTATTCAGTATGGATGTATTAAATGGTTAAAGAGTGACAGTGAAGACATATATTGTTAGAAAAGATTAGTATTTTGAAGAAATGCTTCATTTTTATCCTTTTATTCATCAAATAATAAAAAAAGAAGTATCACAGGTTCCAAAAAGAAATAAAAAATATTAAGCAGTACAACAGTTTCAACAGTTAAAAAATCAGCATATAAGAATGATTTCTAAAGGATCATGAGACACTGAAAAAAGGAGTAATGATGCGGAAACCTCAGCGCTGCGTCACAGAAATATATATTATTTGAAACTTTATTAAATTAGGAAACCTACGGCAACCTACCGTTATATTACTCTACAACGAGGAGATAAAATCGCTGTTTTTAACCTGTTAACCGTCACCCCATCCTATATACGGGACACCTACGTTGACTATACTATATTACAATCAAATATAATCTAATCTTGACAAACTATATATCGTTGGAAAGGTCTAAGACTCCCAAATATATATTTTACCAATATTTTTTGTTCAGACATGACATTGCATTACCATGTAAATGGCACATCAAAATCATGTTACAAAATGTTTTCAGTCATGAATTATAAAAATTTAGGTTTGTATCATGCACATTCAAGTCTATCTTCAAAAAAGTGAGTGACAGTTAACAGGCTAAGTAACTAAACGCAAAACTTCAATCAACTTCCATCCCTCTCTCTCAAAATGGCCACATTTCTAAAGTAAAAAAAAAAAAAAACAGCTGACTAATATTTAATGATTTGCAACTTACATCTTACCTCACTGTATAGTTTCAACGTTAAAGCTGCAGTAGGTAACTTTTGTAAAAATATATTTTTTACATATTTTTTAAACCTGTCATTATGTCCTGACAGTAGAATATGAGACAGATAATCTGTGAAAAAATCTATCTTCTCTGGCTCCTCTCAGTGGTCCTATTGCCATTTGCAGTTATGGACCACTCCTGGTAAGAAACAACCAATCAGAGCTGCGGTCCGTAACTTTGTTTGTGTTCAAAATGTAGAAAAAATGTATATAATAAGCGAGTACAACATGAATCCATTTTCCAAACCGTGTTTTTAGCTTGTCCTGAACAGTGTTGTGGGTAACGCGTTACAAAGTAACGCGTTAGAGTACTCTAATTACTTTTTTCCTGAAATGTGTAACTTAACGCGTTAGTTTCGTGCGTAAGTAATCAGTAACTTCGTTATTTTTTTAAAAAAGTAATCCGTTATTTTAAGGAAAGGAAAATCCCGACTGCAGCCTGCTTTTTGTCAGACAGTAGGCCTAGGTCTACTGTGCCACCTGCGGATGTACAGTATCAGCGGAGCCGAAGCTCTGTGATCGTAAAGTCAATGGCTGTGATGCGTCTGTGCCCCCTGCGCCTGACCCTGTGTGTGTGTGGGGTTTTTTTTTTTTCGAACTCCCGGCAAGATAGCAGAGAGGACAGCGTTTGGTTTATGGAAGTACGCACATTATTTTCAATTTGTCAACGAAAAAGAAATCGACTGTCGGACAAACGTTTCGAAAATCTGCTTCTTCTACGTTTTAATCACTACTTTGAAGAGTAAATGTAAGAGGACTGTGTTACAGCGAATTTAGGCTTGTGACTGTGAGTGACACTTTAATAATAATTAGTTCGGCTATTAAGTGATTTGTCATTTGCCTGTGTGGCAGTGAAGGATTTAATTCGGTTTGTTATCATTTTTGTTTGACAGGCAGCTGTTAATTTCTGTTAGATCGTTGGCTGGCTGGTTGTTCATCATTTCTAAATGGATTTAAATCTGCAAGCCTGTTTAAGGTTGTGTTTACAAGTAAGCATACTTGTACTTTGATAACTGCATTATTTAAAGTTAAAGAAAAATCAGGAGTTATCTTGTGGTGCTCATAATATACAGTAGCCTAGGCTACCCGGGCTGGGTAACGTTAGGTGCGAATTTTGATTAATAATATGTTCTGTGATAATAAATAAATAAAACGCCATGTGGAATAGCCGATTGCTGACTGTCTTTCCTGTTATTGTTATCCTGCAGTGTTAATTTAGTCGGTTGACTGACGTTATTCATTGTCGGGAGTCACGACTTCTAGGTGCATTTAAAGGGGCCGGGGGCTGTGTCTGTCGTGTGTGAGCAGCTGCAAACGGCTTTTAATTTTTGGTAACGCATGAGTACTCTAACGCGTTACTTTTATGAATAGGTAACGCTGTATCATAACTAATTACTTTTAATTGATGGTAACGTTGTAACTTAACTAACTACTTTCCAAAGTAACTATACCCAACACTGGTCCTGAATCACTAGGGTGCACCTATAATAAGTGTTTATATTCGGACTATTTAAGATATTTAAGATTTTAAGCTATTTTAGATTGCTTTGGGGATACCGCGGCGGAGTAACCCAGTACCTTTGTGATTCTTCATAGAACTAAACAGAGAGAAGTAGTTCCGGCTACGATGTTCTTCCGTAAGACGCAAGCAGTTATGTTTATTAACCGCTAGAGCATCAAAAGTTACCTATCGCAGCTTTAAACTGACACTTCGTGCTCTGCTTCTGTGAACGGTAAACCCGCCTACTTTGATTTGATTGGTAGTCTCAGTTCCCTTTCGAACATTCTCTCACATTGTGTATGGGGGAAACTCCTGTTTACACTGAACTGAAGCCTGATTTGTTCACGTGCACAAACCAGTGTTGCTTTAGCCCACCAAAATGGCGGAGCTAACCCCTATATAAGTCGGCTCAGAGCGCCATTTCATCAGAATATTCTGCTTCAGTGATGAGAATTATCTCTTCGCTGATGCTGGATATAAGAAACCAAGGAAGGAAAGAAGCTCTCTCTGCTTGTCGCCATCTAAGAATCCATAGCAGTGGAAAAAGTGGGATGGACTCCTTCCCCTACAGCTATCCGGGTGACTAAAAGAGCAAATTTGAGCACATTTCCATTGCTTCAAATTAGGAATGCAATGCAACAATATAATTTTTTCAGAACCAATCCGATACCGTGAATTCTGAGTATCTGCCGATACTGATCCAATCCAATACCAGGGCAGTTTTTTTTTTTTTTTTTTTTTTTAGTAGAATTTCTATACTTCTCTGTGTTAAACACAATCCACAACATATTGACAACTTAATTTTCATGAAAATTAAAAAGTTTCATAATCTATGAAAGAAAATCCTATTATACAGTAGGTTAGTTGATATTTCAGCAGCAAAATATACTCATAGAAGTATAATGAAAATAATCAGGTGCACAATAATTTTTATAAAATCTACTGAAACTTTTTTATTAACAAATAAAAGTGAATGTCTAAATCTGGTAAAATGTTACACATTGCTCTTTGTATAGTTGTAAAATACATCCATAAAAAAAACAAGTAAATACATTTATATATAAATATATTCTATAAAATTAAAAGACATTTCTTTTAAATTTATAGCAACTTATAATAGATAGGACAGAACAAGAAAGACTATTAATAATCTTTTATTGTGCAGAAAAGTATTATAATACTAAAGGCTCCAATGCTATGTTACGCTAGCTGGGGGTACATGCTCTCATTGCGAAAACATGAGCCTCGCCAGTCATCCATCGCATCCATCGAAGCCCTGCAGCACTACCTCAGCCCTGGCCAATAAATCATATGCAGCAGTCGGCCAGGCCAGCTCGGCGCTGCATTCAATGGTGGTTCTCCACGTGTTTCAGGCCAAAATTATCCGACAAGTCTGACCAGGATCACAAGGCTTTTAAGGAGCTGTGCACAGCGACAGATCTGGCTCTGCATGCCACGAAAGTAACAGCTCATGGTATTGGCAAGACCATGGCCAGCCTTGTAGTGCTGGAGCCCCACCTATGGCTAAATCTCACAGAGATCAGGGATGCTGAAAAAAATGAGCCTTGAATTGCCGGTCTCACCGAAGTGGCTATTTGGGCCAGCTATGGACAGGTTAGCTGAGCATTTTATGGAGGCACAGAAGACATCACAAGTGCTGCATCATTTCCTGCCTAAGTGCTCCATCACTGCGGCCCCAAGCCTCCAGAAGACCCCTTCCACTCAGCAGCCACTGTACTGCAAAATACGGTGAATGCCCAAACATCCCACCACTGTGATAGCAGACGTATATACTCAAAAGAGCATTTCTCCTCATTATACAAACAAAAGCAAATTCCCTACCCACACGCGGCAAATTTCGACTCAAAAAATTTGAGCCTCTTGCCACTCAGTTCACGGCCTGGGCAGCCATTCCTGTGGTGTTGTCAAGTTGGGTTCTAAACAGTAAGATGAAGTTACTCACTTCAGTTTGCTCGCAGGCCGCCTCCATTCAGAGGCATTTTTCACACAATCCCAGACAACAAGGCTCATGTTCTCCAGTCCGAAGTACAAACATTGCTTGCTGAAGGTGCCATGGAACAGCAAGTCAGGCTTTTTCAGCAGTTACTTTTTTGTGCCGAGAAAAGATGATGGGATGAGACTAATTCAAGATCTCAGACTTCTGAACCGCTATCTTATGAGATGGCCATTCAGAATGTTAACTTTGAAACAGATCCTCGCGCAGGTATGTCCCAAGGACTTCTTTCTGATATTGGATCTGAAAGATGTGTACTTTGACACCCAGATAACCCCCGCCATTGTTCTTGAGATAAGCATTCGATAGCGTGGTCTAGCAGTACACAGTCCTACCATTCGGACTGTCTCTGGCCCCTCGCACTTTTACGAAGTGTATCATTGTGGCTCTTTCCCCCCCCGAGACAGATGGGAATGCGCATTCTCAATTACCTTGACGATTGGCTGGTTTTAGCCAGAACAGATTGGGAACTAATCGTGCACAGATCGCTGCAGATCAGCCATCTGGAGTGCCTTGGAGCGGCGTGGCTTATGCCAGAACAGTCCCTGACAATTCAGCAACTTGCTGCGTCTTTCAAGCCGGGCACTTTGTGTCCCCTCAGGACTTTCCAGAGAATGCTCGGCATAATGGCAGCTGCCTCCTCTGTTATTCTTTTAGGAACTTCTTCATATGTGGCCTCTCCAACATTGGGTCAAAGGACATGTCCAATCATGTCTTTTTTACAAGAGCTATTGGATAATGGATACAGTACTGGATACTAGAAAGTTTATGTGGCAGTTATCACAGTCAGCCAGTCAGTCAGCAGAAATTAGTTGGTCATTAAGTTCTTGAAGGGTGCCTGGCTGTACACCAAATCGCATGTGATATTAAATGCGCATCTTGTCAGTAAAGCTGGTTCTGTAATCAGTAGTAAATCTCTAAATGTGTGTAATTTCACATGGAGCAGCATTACCTACACAGAGCCGTTGTTCACTGACAAGCTGCGCAAAACATGCGTAAAATATGATCGTGGTTTGGCGCAGCTTGTCTGTGTCCAACGGCTCTGCGTAGTTAATGTTGCTCCATGTGAACACACACAGGTGATGGAGATTACCACTGATTACAGAACCAGATTTACTGACAAGATGTGCATTAAATATTGCATGCGATTTATTGTGCAGCCCTACCGGAGATTGTATCCTACTCGCCCTCAGACCGTGCCGACCTGGGACTTATCCATAGTTCTAAAGGGCCCACCTGTTGAGCTGTTCCATTCGGCCGACATGTGGCTTGACCTCCTTTTGTCGGTCAAGCGTGTGGGTGACTTGCAGGCACTGTCAATCAGTGCTTCCTGTCTGGAGTTTGGACTTAAAGACTGTAAGGTCGTCCTCAGTCAGTGCTTCCTGTCTGGAGTTTGGACTTAAAGACTGTAAGGTCGTCCTCAGTCAGTGCTTCCTGTCTGGAGTTTGGGCCTAATGACTGTAAGGTCGTCCTCAGTCAGTGCTTCCTGTCTGGAGTTTGGGCCTAATGACTGTAGGGTCGTCCTCAGTCAGTGCTTCCTGTCTGGAGTTTGGGCTTAATGACTGTAAGGTCGTCCTCAGTCAGTGCTTCCTGTCTGGAGTTTGGGCCTAAAGACTGTAAGGTCGTCCTCAATCCAAGACACTGTTATGGCCCTAAGGTTCTCTAAACTCCATTCAGAGCCCAGGTTATTACCCTTCTATTGCTTGCCGCTGCAGACGGCGAGCAGGGTCCCAGTTTACTCTGCCCAGTGAGGGCCCTTAGAGTGTTAATTTAGTGCTCTGGTCTTTTCAGACAATTAGAGCAGCTATTTGTCTGCTTCAGAGGCCCCTGTAAAGGGCTGGCAGCTACGAAGCACAGACTTTCCTGCAATATAGTAGATTATAGTAGAAATATATAGTAGAGATAGTTATATCTGTAGTCCCCAGCAGTGCTTTGGACTCAGTTTGGCTCATGTTCTTTGGAGTCCTTAATTAAGTGCATCTACGACTGGGCTCGCAGAGCAGGTAGTTCTAAATCTGCTTGTAGCGTGGTGTGATTGGATGTGTTCCCTATACACAACATGAGAGAACACGTTGAACGCCACCATTTTTCCATATTCAACTAACTATGATCTTCCTCCAAATTAAACGAGTTGATAAGTACCTCTCACAGTTCAGTGTATGCACTCAATCACTGTAGCGCGATTATGCTACTTTAGCTTAGCACCATTCATTAGTATCCAAACAGGGATGAATTTAGAAGCCATCAAACACTTCCATATTTTCCCTTTTCAAAGACAGTTACATGAGTAGTTACACAAGTAAGTATGGTGACACAAAATATAACGTGATGATTTTCTAAGTGGATAAAAAATGATAACAATATCATTAAGATCTCGCTACAGTAATATCATCACTCCTGAAAACTCTTCACGTTTGTTGTATTGATGGAAGTTAGATGAAGAAGGGAGTTTTCAGGAGTGATGATATTTCTGTGCTGTGGTTGAAATGTTGCGAAGTGCTTCCGCCATACATACATTATAGTCATAATTTGTATTCGCTTAGTTTATCGCCACTGTTTATTTATTTTTGTCACCATTCTTACTCGTGTTACTACTGATGTAACCGACTTTAAATAGGGAAAACATGGAACTGTTTGGATACTAAGGAATTAATGGTGCTACGCTAAACACTAGCATAGGGGGCCGCGCGCTACAGTGATTGAGTGCACACACCGAGACGGAAGAGGTACGTATCAGCTCGTCTAAATTGAGGGAAGAACATAGTGGAATATGGAAAAATGGTGGCGTTTTCCTTTAAGACAGTGTGTAGAAGGTGTGTGGATGTGGAATAGTAATCTGGCCTCTTGGTATAAAGAAGAAAACATGCGGGCCCTTGCACTATGAAAGTTGCTAATCTCTGATCGAGTTTTATACTGCCTCTCTGTATTTGTAGTATTTATGTTTTTTGCAAATGTGTGTTTATACAGGTTGCTTCAGTAAAGATCAGGTCTACCTTGATGGAATTTTAAGGATTTTACGCCACAGGAGGAACATTGATTTTAAGATATTAACCGCTCTTGGCAAGGCAGGTCCTATTCACACTCATGTTTTTAAAATATTATTTTTGTCAGTGAAAATCTATTCAGTTAATAATAAATATTCATACCAATTTATGTAATTCCTGTTTTTAGGTTTCCTATGAAGATGTGGACAGACTTCGGCATTTGGCTGTCCTAAATAGAACTAGGATTCCTCACTTCATGCAGGATGAGGAACGTTATCTTCAACACCTTGACCACATTGTCACAGTGAATGAACTGAGCGATGCAGAGCTTCAAGAGCTCATTCCATGAAGAGATTTAAAATGTATCAAAACCATTCAATTTTCCCAGGCCAAAAAAAAGTGTCTGCAAAATTGTGATTTTATATTTAACTGGTTGAGATAATTTTGGATGGTTTCTCATGAAAACGTGATCCATGATGATCATCCATAAAAAGTATTACAAACAGCATGTTTGTGTCCAGTGATGGATGTGGTAATTTGCTGCATTAAGTGCCATGCTCAGTAAGTCTGTTTACAAAAATAATAATTGTGTTTTAAAACCATATGACTCGGGCATGAAAGACATGTTTGGATTCTTGCAAACCCAAGGTATGTTCGGAATGGCAGACTATAATGCTCATACCATTTTTTAAATATATACTGTACTGTGCACAGTATGCACATTTTCTGAATACATGAATGATATAGTACATTATGCCAAAGTTTGCAGTACTGTAATGCAGTGGGCTCGACTTGACCTTGTGTTTCATGTTACGAACCAAAAGCGGTATCAACCGTTATTTCTCTCTAAATTGATTAGCTGATCAGAGTGAGCAAAAAATAAGAAATTCAGAATAATTGTATTTCAGAGTTGACAGTTGGATGTCGTGTGGATTTTAACATGCATTGTATATTGTTTTTAATAAACTACATTGTATGTGATACAGTAGTATACTATTCCGAACAGCACCATATTCATGAGAAGCTGAAAGATTGTCATGTAGCATTTTAACTGCACACACAATGTAATGGGCACATCCCATCATGCCAAATAATGATATCACACACAAGGCAGAGCTATTTGAGTACTAAATTAACTAAATTACCCTAACAGTATTTATATGAGGTTTCGCACGTGAACCTATGAACACGTCATAGTGTTCTACTAGTCTTTCAGTTTCTCTATTATTTATTTTTTGTATTATTTACCTCTTGTATTCATGTTAAATACTGAATGTCTGTGGTATTAGCTTTATACACAAGTAGCAAATGCATTTTTTCTTTAATTTAGTATAGCAAGCAATGCAAAAAGACACCAAGGCCAACTCAGTTTAATGAAGTATTCATTGAGAATCTGATGAAAAAGAAAATTAGACAAATGAAAAAATTGCCCCCTTTGGCACTATATTTTCCTCATTGGGGCTCATGAAATGCTAGTCCTCTATCTAGAGACAGTGTTCTTCTGAGAGCATCCTTGGTGGCCTTTATAACCTGTGCTAATGTGATGTGACACCTTTGAAAGGAGTTGCCACTGCAACCTCTGCTTTTCTTACCTGTTTAATGCAGTCCACCTGGCCGACTTCCTCACTGTGCATATTAAGATTGTGATGGACTCAGGAAGAAAAAAATGGGAGGTCATTTGGATGTGCCTTATATGGGTTCCAAACTCGTGTCATGTCATAGCTACATGGTATATGCTTGAAATTACATATCTATTTGTATTTATTATTATTGTCAGTACTGCACGAAAATTGCACACTTCACGATAAGTTGCTGTTATCTTATTAAAATTATACACTGAAGTCCTTAAAATCATTGTCTGAGCACTGAATCTCAAAGACTATATATGTTGTGAAGCATGTCATAATTAAAGAAACAGTTCACCTAAAAATTAATATTTCCTGAAGATGATGTTGTCTTTGTTTTTTCATCAGAACAGATATGGAAAATGTAACATTCTATCATTTGCTCACCAGTGTATCCTTTTGCAGTGAATGGGTGCCGTCAGAATCAAACAACTGCTAACATCACAATAATCCACAAGTAATCCACACGAGTCCAGTCCATCAACATCCTATGAACTTAAAAGCTTTTTGTTTCTTAGAAATCCTTCAAAACATTTTTAACTACAAACCACTGTCTCCAGCTAAAATACAAGACGTCTATCCATAATAATGCTTATATATATATATATATATATATATATATATAAACCTTGCAACCCATTGCATCTGAATCAGGAGAGAAATATGCATGGATCAAGCACTGTTTACAAGAGAAAAGTTTAAAACAAGTTTAAACAGGACAAAGATGGATTTATTACATACAGCTCCTCTCTTCACAAGACTTTGATGGTCTGGAGTGATGTTTTTTACTTTTTGTATACATAATTGTATGTATTTTTGTTTAAATGTGGTATTTTTATCAACTGTTTGGACTCTCATTCTGATGACACCCATTTACTTTAGAGGATTTATTTGTGAGCAAATGATGTAAAGCTAAGTTTCTCGAAATATGCCCAGACAAAGAAAACAATTCTCTACAAATTTTGTGTTCCTTTAAATTGTCACTATATCTCAATACATTTTATGTATGAATTATTAACAATATATTACACAGTAATATTTCTATTCATTATATTGACAAATTTGTAACTAAAAGTAATTCATAATATGACTATATTATGATATTGCAATAATATTATGATAATCAGTCACAGCTGATTATCACTAATAACTCACACTGAAAATGGTGTTGAAAAAACATGAGACGGGTTAAAAACGGTTTCATTTAATATATCTTATTTTCAATAAATTGCAGTAAAGCCTCCATACCTGACAATACTATAGTTTATAATCTGAGCTCATATCAGCAGGGCAAGTCATTGAACAACACAATCTTCCAGTATATAACGCAACCAGGATCAGGAGCCCCCATGGGTCATCAACAGCCTGAGAATCATGGGGAAAGAGCAGGCATTCTTTCCCAGTCATAATATCATAGCTTAATTCAGTGTTGTTCAAAAAATGAAATGGAGACGTCCAACTCAAAAGGGGGGAGATGGGGGAATAATACCAGTTGGGTACCTAGATAGCAATGGCAAGCAGCACTAATACAAAGTGAATGTAGGAGAGGGACAACAGCCTGTTGTGTTCATTCTGTACAAGTCTTGTGTTGCTTAACTTCTTGCTCCAGTAAACTGAAGCTTCACACCTGAAAGGCAGCATGTCTCTGCACGACACGTTGAGGTAAAAAGGTTTTCCTAGAAAAAGATTTAAAAGAATGAATAAAATTATTAAAGACAACGATCAAAAAACAGCAGCGTACTGACTTTGGGACATCCTGTACCTGCTTTTGCCCATCATGTTGTGGTTGAGCTGCTTATTGCCAGTGCGCCTTCTGAGTTTGACAGAGGCTGTCCCTTCAGCACAGGATCTATAGAGCAGTGTCAGATGCATATGTCAGGATGCAAAAACTTGGAATAATTAAGATTGTTTGTAACACTTTACTTAAAGCCTTTAAATGGTTAGTTCACCCAAATATTAAAATTACGGTATGTCACTAATGACTCACCCTTATGTCGTTACAAACCCGTAAGACCTCCGTTCATCTTCGGAACACAGTTTAAGATATTTTAGATTTAGTCCGAGAGCTTTCTGTCCCTCCATTGAAAATTCTGGACATGGACAGTAGACCGTACATACATTTTCAATGGAGGGACAGAAAGCTCTCTGACTAAATCTAAAATATCTTAAACTGTGTTCTGAAGATGAACGGAGGTCTTACGGGTTTGGAACGACATGAGGGTGAGTCATTAATGACATAATTTTCATTTTTGGATGAACTACCTTTAAGTATGATGGTACTATAAAGGTAATTTTAATGCATTAATTATGCCCATTTTACAATCTTATGAATAATTGTAACCACAGTTAATACATTACAACACACATCAATTCATTGTTACACTATGCATTTTAAATTAAGTTATAATTATTTATGACAACTTATAATGTATTACATCACACATCATTAAAAATTATAATGCATTATACACTTTAATAACCCTTTATAGAACATTATACATAAAGTATGGATGCACCGAAATGAAAATTCTCAAAATGAAACACTGGGCCGAAGGCTGAATATCGAACACATTTTTTTTATTTTTTTATAAATATACTTAAGTAATGGTTCTTAATTTATAATATTTCACATTACTACATTTTACTGAGTTTTTGATCAAATAAATGCAGCCTTGGTGAGACTTATTTCAAAACCATAAAAACAAAAAATTCCACACCCCAAACTGGAAGTGAATATAATAATAAAAAAAAACTTGAGAAATCAATAAATCAAAGCACATAAGGAAAGCTGGCTCACAAAAGTAAGGGTGTTCCATGGCCTCTTGGGCAGTCAGTCTCTGTTGATGATCGTAACGCAGGAGTTTATCCAGCAAATCCAAAGCCTCTGGGCTCACCAAATGCTGATTCTCTGGCTGAACAAAGTTCTCCCAGCGCTTACGGGTCTGCCTGAAGATTGTTTGCAGTTTCAATAAGAAATCATTTAAAATCAATATGTAGAATTCACTAAAATATTGTACAAAGTTCCTTAACAATGGACTAATGTGACAATCACTGTCAATAATTCACAGACTCACTGGCCAAGCAGATCTTTGAAACGTGTGTCCAGCTCAATGTGATACTTGTTCAGGTAGCTGAAGAGCTCTTCTGTTCCAAGAACCTTGGCAATTCTGACCAACTGCAGGAAAGATTCTGCTGTTAGCATACTGAATATTTAAAAACTACATATTGCAATTTTTTTTTTCCAGAAGAAGGAAAAGTCATACCTGGTCATAGTTGTCTTGACCATGGAAAAATGGCTCTTTCTGGAAGATCATACTGGCTAACATACAGCCTAAGCTCCACATGTCCAAACTGTAGTCATACATCTGCAAATCATTTGGGAGACTTAACTGCGATGTCTGATGGTAATGTTGAAACAAGTAAGACTCCATATAAGACTGGCTCCTAAAATCTGGTCTTGTCTGTTCAATAAAAGCCCTATTGGGAGGGAACATCTGTAAAAATAAATCTGTCTGGCACCTCCAGCGGATCCTGCAAACCTGGGAACACGCTGTTCAAATGGTAAGTCATATGATTGTCGGCTTTAAACAGCTGTCTGTTTTTGCTGGGACAATTAAAAAAAGGCATATTTTATTGAATATTTTTTACAATAAAGATTTTAAAATTTAATCCATAATATCCTATTCATTATTTGATTATTTAAATATAACAGAAAGCTTGAGACTCTATAGTTTAAATGCTTTTCTGTCTTGCATTTTCTTTCAAAATTATAAATGTAATTTTAAAAGATCAAAAAATGTACATAAGGTAAAAATTTGACCCATTTGAACAAACAAAATAATTAGTAGTACAAACCATATACACACGCACACAAACACATCTAATCTATGTACATAAATATTTTAAATATGTACTGCATACTCTAATGGTTAATTTTAAAGTTTAAGAGTTTCCAGCATTTTAGTAATAAATGTTCAGATTTAAAAAACGTGTACATTACTGTAAAGTGCATCAGTTTTACATAAGGTGCTTGGCAGTTGTGAAAAAGGATTTTTTTTTTAAATGACTGAACTAAATATTGAAACAACCATGGTGTTTTCAAAAACTTGGCTGGGAATTTTTACGTGGGTGGTGGGAGAAAAACAACAAAATTCTGCTTTTAAATGGCAATTTAAACCCCTAGGATTGTAAAATTGTAAAATTGCCTTACATCCCCATGAGAAACAATTACAGTCTGAATAAGTCAAAAACACATGACACTGTAAAATACGTAATGATTACAAAACATCATACCTGATAGTCAACCAGTAGTTCTGGTCCCTTATATGATCTTGAGGCGACCCTTACATTGTATTCCTGCGTGGGATGGTAAAACTCAGCAAGACCCCAATCTATTAGCCGCAACTACACCAGGTACAAATAAAAAGAAATAAACAAATACAGCAGGTCACCAACATTGATCCCCAGTCACTAGCAAGGAACAGATTCAAGAACGAATCTCCAAAGCTGTTATCTGACTTCACCTTTCTCATTTGGTGGTCTATCATGACATTATGAGGTTTGACATCCCGATGCATGATGCCCATGCTATGAGAGTAGTCCAGTGCCTGCATAGAGACAAAGCAGACGCACATAACGCACTCTCCTGTTCAAAATAAATGACACTGTAATCTTATTTCAGCTACATCAGAGCATTCTTACCTTTAGAAGTTCATACAAGTAGAACCGGATATCGAAGTCTGTTAGTCTCTGATAGAGATCCTACAAATCGGAAAACATCATGAGAGATACTAGAAGCTGCACATTTCAGTTTAACTCCTCTTATTGATGATATCCAAATGTGAACAGACAAAAGTAGTTCATTTTATATATATATACACACACACTTCTTAAACACGCACACACGTTTAGTCATTCAGCAGATGTCTTCCAAGTGAGGACAACAAAAGCAATCAAAGTCAACAAAAGAGCAATAATAAGCAAGTACTAAGATGAGTCTTGGTTAACCTAATGCAGTACATGTATACAGTAGACAAATTTATATATATATATATATATATATATTTCATAAGTGGTACCTTGAAGTCTGTGTTATTGATGTACTCAAACACAAGGGCTGGCGTTCTAGACTGTGGAATACCAAAAGAGAAAACAAAAAAGCATAAAAATATAACAAAACAAAGATGGAATGTATACATACAGCAGACATTGTGTTGGTTTACCTATTTTGACACAAATGATTAACCCCAATTTAGAAGCAGTTATGGATAACACTATAACTGGATTATAAATCTGCCAGTTCTGGGACTGATTTCAATATGATACAATGTGGTAAATGGAACTGAAACAAACGTACTACACTGTTAGTGGTAGATAAAAGCATTATAAAATTTTGGGAAAATATATTTTTTTTTATTGCTATTGTCACTAAATGCAATTTTATACAAATCTGCAGACAGTTGTGGGCCTACTGACAACAAATTATTAAAAAATAATAATAATAATTTATATGTTGCGACTGTGGGAAACAGTTGCATATCACAAGAGCTAAATTTACCACAGGATCCTTCACTGTGTCTACAAGACGAATGATGTTGGTTCCTCCTCTTAAGTTCTCCAGAATTTTGATCTCACGCTTAATCTTCTTCTTTTTAACAGGCTGCAAAAGTAAAGCAAACATTAAAAAGTAAGCTCATTCAAGACTAAAAATGACACATACACAAAATAAATAAAATACATTTGTTTTATCTTTTCATCCCAATCATCTTTGAAACACAATTCAATTTTGTCCGACCACTGGAAGTCTATGTGATGTAAAAGTAAAAGAAATCCACATGAACCGAGTGGTTTCATCAAAGTCTTCCACTTCATAAGACAAATAGATTTATTTTAAGTCTTTATTGTTTATTCACATATAAACATTGACCAACGCACATTCATAAAGCACATCAAATAGGGTAAACTCAACCGTGCATCCTTGCCACACAAAAACAAACATCCCTGGCTCCTGCACTTTATGCAAACATGCTTCAGCCTGTGATTAGTATATTTAATGTGCTCTATATACTGTATGTACATGTACATTCATGACAGACTTTTAGATGTTCCAAAAAAAGTCTAGATGGGGTTTGGAATTAAATGAGACAAAATCATTTTTGGGTGAACCTGATCTTTTTACAAAAGAAATAAAAAGCTTCTACCTGATGCTCAATGAGAGACCGGGTATTTTTACCTTTAGGATTTTAACAACTACTCTGTCGTTGCTGTTGATGTTGATGGCCTCAAACACTTCACTGTATTTGCCTCTTCCAAGCTTTCGCACAAGCTGGTAGTCATCCTGGTTGCTGAATAAGACACAGGAAGTAATAGATAAATGCAATTTTTCATTTTTGTCAGCATACTAGTACTACTTCGGTTAAAACACTGTACCAATGTTCAGCGGCAGTATTTCCCCCCCCAAATAAATCATGCTAAAATAACATCTGTACCTCCAGCTAGGCACATGTGCTTCATAGTCCCAGTACTCCTTGCTCTTCACAGTGTTGGCATCAGCATACACCCGTGCTTTGCTGCTCACCGGACCCGGCATGGCGGGCTCGGCCAGTCGATCCGCCTTCCCTCCACCTACTACGAGACGCTCCAAACGATTGCAGAAATTTGACCGTCTCTGCTGTGAAATACTGCAGAGAGTATTGTGGTAGCGTAAAACACTGTAACAAGCCGCTTCAATGCGATTTCTCGCAAGCAATTGTGATTGACAGCTGCTCAGCAGCGGCGCGCATGACCTCGCGCTTACGCTCGCGCCACTAAAAGCCACAGCAAAAAGGAGAAGGCGTCCAAAACAATGCAGAAACCAGCTTATTCTCTTTCGGATCGCCAGCTTATTTATTTTTTAAAAGTCAGGATTTCATAATGCCCATTGGACAGCTCAATAAGATGTTTCTGTTTGTAAACACATTTAAATATAAACTACCACCTTTAACTAGATCGTAATATATGCGATTGCCTGTCGCAGCCCTCGTATAGTACATGTAACGTTAACGTTAAATAAACTGATGCAAGGGGAGGGAAATGACAAATACTGAATTGATTCACAGACCTGTCAACGGCTAACGTTACGCAGTAAAGCGGAACATAAACACCGTGAAGCGGCCGAGATGTCGAGTTGATCGATGGTCTCTGGAAATGAACAGCGTTTGATCATCACCGTTTGTTATAATATTCATTACAGCGGTTCAGCAGTCGCACTTTACTAGCGTTCCCTCCGGATAAACGCGCTAAACTAGCGATAGCGATGAATTGGTTTAATCGGCCTTTACAACTTCAACCCACACACGGCTCCAAATTTCCAATTAATCTTCAAATGGATTGTCCCAATTCCTCCCATTGATCCACCAACTGGATTCAGTAAGCGATCGAGGGAACCGCCGACAGATAGGCGGATATCACCCCTAGCATAGCCGAGTTTTGCGATCGCATAGATGGAGTCACTGGAAATACTGTAGGCACTTCCTGTGCTTTTTAATTTTCAAAATAAAAGCCACCGAATTGAGTCGCTATTTTTTTTTAAACTGCAACTGAATATTTTAAGTGTGGAATCCCAAATAGTAGTTTTTCTGCTTTAACAATTATATATAATTTTTATATAATTTATTTGTATGGATTGGAAGATGTCCATGTACACAAGTTATACCATAAATGTTTGCTGCATGCCATATAATAGTCAGTCTGATACCTTTTACAAATATAGTTTAATTGGTGGGATAAAACAAAACATCTATACCACAATAGTGTAACAATAACAGGTGTAAAAGTTTAAATTGTAAAAAACAAACAAATGTAGGATAGCTGTATTAATGTCCAAATTATATTATTCTCTTCAACTATTTCACTACACTGAAGAGTACACTTTTTACAGTCAAATCAATCTGAAAGTTCCACGTGGTGTGTAGTAATTTTACCATTTGGTCCCAAAATAATACAACGGTTAGCTATGTTTACAAACATGTAATTTGTAAATGCCTTGTAGTTATGACATGCCACACCTTTGTGATAATGGGAGAAAAACAACAACACATAATGGCATTTTTACAAATTTAGTCTCTTCACTGTCTTAGAAACAGACATTTAAAGGGATGGCCAGAGTGACATACAGTAGTAGGTGCTGGATGGTGGGATAACCTGTTTTTGCCAAAAAAAAAACCCGCTAACAGTCTTGACGTCAAAAAATATTGCTTCACAAGCAACGACACCGTTCAGTCTCTGCATTTAATGCACATGAGAGTACACAAATATGTAACAGAACAAACAATACTGATACATAAGCCATTAATGTTAATAAGGCCTGCAGAGGCATCGAAAGGGAAAAAGAAATGTTTGCAATGTTTACATTCAAGCTGTTAGGATAATACAACGTATCATTAATATGGATTCAATTCATGTGCTTAGACATTTAGACACTGCATCGTAAGAGGTTTCTGAAGTTTAAAATAAAACCCTATACTACTACTTAATACTGCATTTTTAGATTCATTTAAACACATTACATGTATTTTTACTCTTAAATTTGTTTAAAATTATTTCTTTATTTTTATAATTACAAAAGCTGCGTCCAATCTTATCTGTGGTTTAATATTTTAATTCAAATCAAAGGTTTTACCGTCAAACGATCCAGTTCGGAAAGCACAAAATGTAATACCAACTGAAGATTTCTTCAAACAAAGAAATAATTTGTGGCAGAGAAACTGAACAAGTTGTCTGTGTCAAAAGAATAATCCACCGAAACAGAACCAACATATCCTCACAAGAGGAAACAATCACATGCACAGTCTACAGTATGATGATACACAAACAGATACTAAATCCTAGCACTTGTACTAATGTCAAAGCGATACAAAACATCCATGTACAGATAACTTTACAAATTCTACAGCATCGTTTAGCTAACACAACAACATCTGTTTGCAA
The DNA here is from genome assembly GCF_003368295.1 of Carassius auratus. Lineage (NCBI taxonomy): Eukaryota > Metazoa > Chordata > Actinopteri > Cypriniformes > Cyprinidae > Carassius > Carassius auratus. The sequence goes on along the minus strand of NC_039249.1, from coordinate 26,776,012 downwards.
TCTGCAAACAAAAATACTTCATTGTTGTTCTCTGTTGCCTGGCAGTTAAAAAGTAACTGTTAATCTTTGAACTACTGTAAATTTACTCTCAGAACTGCTTGCAAACTATTGCGTCATTATCAGAGCGGAGTCAAAATGCACTAGAGAAAAAGAATGGCTAATATATATATTTTGTGTGTGTGTGTGTAGTCCTTTGTCTACAACTTAACATAGCAGTTTGCACTAATGACAGATTACAACAAACTGTATAAATTATTTAGGCTATTCATGCATACATATACCCTGTTACATCATGGGTTAGGTGATGGGAGTTATACATTACGAATACATACAATCACTACTGTATATAGTCCAGATGGCCATACAGTGTTCCATAGCTAACATGGAAGCATGAGATGGAGACACTGGAAGAAAGGCAGTTCATTTAAAAGTTATTCAGAACAAAACATAAACAAAACCAATGTAATGAAACATCTAGTTGTGGTCAATTGCACGAAGACCAAAAAGCAGATCCTGGTTGTTAACATCTTGCGTACCAATTTGTGTCATTCTGGAAAAGCTGTCACTGATAGGTACATTACTGCATTCTCCTCGTTTTAGACAAAATGAATGTTAGATACAATGCAGAAATCAACCTATATCTTCAGTTCCAGTTGTCTGAAACACCAAGCACATGGTGTATGAATAATGGGTTGCACATGAGACAAAATAGTTCATTTTTACAAGCTTATTTTTGAGTAGCAACCACTTTTGTGTGCGGTTCTGTTCGTCAATGTGGTTGGTACAGAAATGTGGAAAGTTTCTGAATGTGGTGTATACGCAATGTTGCCAAAATCTACCTAACGGTACATCAAGACTTTTACAAGCTGACACATTACGTAGTTCCTTACCAGTCCAACAAGTACTGCAATGCTTGAAATGGGACGATTTTGCTAAATATACGCAAGTAAATCGCAATGTTGCTATTGCATGCAAAGTGTATTTTTGCTTGGTAAGGAGCAAAAGCAGACAGTAACTACTCTATGCACGAGGACGCAGGATAACCCCCTCCTTCTGCAGTGTGTTGAACTGTATGTTCTTGAAGGGCTCCAAGCTCTCCAAAACACTCTCCACACCAGACACACTTGAACTGGGCTTCACGGGAGTGGACAATGCCGTGTTTGGCTAAGTGTTCCCGCTGTTTGAATCCCTTGTCACAGGTGGGACACTTGAAGGGTTTCTCTCCTGTATGGACTCTTCGATGTCTCTGCAGCTCGGATGAATATTTAAAGCGCCTCTCGCAGTCCGCGCATTTCATCGGCTTCTCCCGAGCAGGGTCGCATCGGTGCTGCACAAAATCAGACGAGGACTGGAAGCGGCGGCCGCAGAGCGAGCACTTCAGCGGCTTTTCGGTGCAGTGGGAGTTCTGGTGCCTCTGTAACGTTGACGACTTTTTGTAGCCCTTCCCACACACGTCACATTTGTACGGCTTCTCCACAGCATTAGATCCAGAGTTTGATTCTGTACACTTGTGCCTTAGAAGTTCCCCGGATTGTCTGAAGCCCTTTTGGCAAGCGGCACATTTGAAAAGACTCTCGATACCGTGGACATGCTGGTGGTACAGCAGGTGGGAAGGCTGCAGGAAACCTTTGTCACACTGATTGCACTTGAAAGGGCGATCTGCTGGGTTTTTGTGCGTACGACGGTGGCGAACAAGTGCGTACTGCTGCTTAAAGCTCATCTGACACTCCTCACACTGGAAAGGCCTCTCTTCGGAGTGAGTGCGCTCGTGCTGCCTTAGGTCCGAGGGCCGTTTGAAGCTTTTCCCACATGCTGTGCAGCGGAAGGGGCGCTCTCCAGCTGGCTGGCACTGGTGGTGCAGCAGTTCGGACGACTCCTTGAAATGAAGCTCGCACAGGTTGCACTTGAAAAGGTGCTCACCAGAGTGAGCGTACATGTGCCGTACCAGGTGCTGCCTGTGCTTGAAGGTTTTCTCGCAAACGGCACATTTATACGGGCGATCAGCACTGTGAGTGCGCTGGTGGTGCGCCAGATGAGAAGCTTGACTAAAGGTCTTATCACAAGTGTCGCACTTGTAGGGTTTCTCACCCGTGTGCACTCTTTCATGACGGGAGAGTTCAGAAAGGTGGCGAAATGCTTTATTGCACACCGAGCACTTATATGGACGGTCGGAGTCCTGGAAAGCTGTAGTGGAAGAAGAACCCATGGCTGCCCCATCACTGGACGTCTCAGCAGTAGAGGGTTGCTGAGGGTTAGAAGAGGCAGAGTCTGGGCGGTATGTTTTTTCACAAATAGAGCACTTCATTGGATTGTTTCCAGTGTTGTGCTCATTATGATGTTGTGCCAAAGACGTGAGAAGGGAGAATCCCATTTTGCACACACCACACACAAACGGCTTCTGCTCAACCTGAACACACTGATGCTCTAGAAGATCCGTTGCTTGGTTGAAGATCTTCATGCACTGGGTGCACTGGAACGAACGGTCCTGGTTAACCATGCATTGGTGCTCATGGGGATTGGCCAAGTGCGAAATATCATGGCCACACGCACCACATTTGTGGCCACCTTCACTTCCCACCTGCAGCTGAGGCTGCTGAGCTGGCAGTGGGTGCTGCTGTGCATGCTGGCTATGCTGAGGCTGCTGTAAAGCAGGGTCTGCCTGTAGGACAATGCCATATGCAGCACTGCCCAAAGCATTCTCTGCCCCTTGTAAAAGGGGGTGCCCAACAGGAGGAGGGGCCACTGCATGTTGCTGTTGCCATGCTTCTGTCATTGTTCCACTGTACATGTATGAATTCAGCTTTTAGAGATCAGCACTTTGGGGCCTGAATGCACGGAAATGTTCCAACAAGCAATAGTCAGTTCATTAGAAAGGTAAGAAATTATACTAAAATAGTCTTGTGGGGAGGTTCAAGATTTTTGGGTAAGCTTGCTCATGATGTGAGCGGGGTGCATCTGAAATGTTCTCCAGTAAACTACAAAAAATTGTCTCCAAATGCATACCTGCAATAAGAAAAACAGTGTGTTATTACACAAAGCAAATCATTTACGTAAGAATTACTAGGGACTCCCACATCTTTTGGAAAAAGATTACTAGTTACTGATTTTGTAAATCATAATACAAGTACTAATATAACATTGCATCAATGGTTCTAATCTCAGCCAAGAGGGACAAAAAACTATCCAAAATACATTACTTTACAAAAACTGTAATTTAAATTAAAGGGTTAGTTCATCGAAAAAAATTATGTTATTAATAACTCACCCTCATGTCATTCCAAACCCGTAAGACCTCTGTTTATCTTCGGAACACAGTTTAAAATATTTTAGATTTAGTCCGAGAGCTCTCAGTCCCTTCATTGAAGCTGTGTGTACAGTATACTGTCCATGTCCAGAAAGGTAAGAAAAACATCTTCAAAGTAGTCCATGTGACAGCAGAGGGTCAGTTAGAATTTGTTAAGCATCAAAAATACATTTTGGTCCAAAAATAGCAAAAACGATGTCTTTGTTCATCATTGTCTTCTCTTCCGTGTCTTGTTGTGAGCGAGTTCAAAACAAGGCACTTTGTGATATCCAGATCACGAACGAATCATTCGAACGAATCACCAAAATGTATTTTTGATGCTTCAAAAAATTCTAACTGACCCTCTGATGTCACATGGACTACTTTGAAGATGTTTTTCTTACCTTTCTGGACATGGACAGTATACCGTACACACAGCTTCAATGAAGGGACTGAGAGCTCTCGGACTAAATCTAAAATATCTTAAACTGTGTTCCGAGGATAAACGAAGGTCTCACTGGTTTGGAACGACATGAGGGTGAGTTATTAATGACATAATTTTGGTTTTTCGATGAACTAACCCTTTCATGTCACTGAAGACGACATACAAGTAAACCTACCTCATATTTATTTTGTTTTAATTGAAGAATAGTTACTGAAAGGACAGAAATTAATTTTACGGATAGGAGGTCAGAAAGAACCACTGCATTATTTAGATCTCACTGAGAAAAAAAAGCCCATTCTAGCTGATAAAATTATAAGCCAAGATCAACTAGAAGAAGAAAAATACATATTTTCCATGGCTTTTTGCCAACTTAATAATTTGTCTGCTATCTTGTGGGAGCCCTGAGTTTTGTTAATAATGATTATGGAATAAACTCAGAAGGAAAGACAAAAACAATCACGTGTATCACTGTTATAGTCCAATGTAACTGAATCCAAATCAAAATTCCCATTCCAACATACTCACACACACGTGACAAGAACAGTATATGTATGAAATACAATATTAATAAAGCACTAATAATCATGCCATGCAATGCACACACTAAGAATCTAAAAACGAATAGTAAAGCCGACTGCCTGCTAACGTTAGCCGGGAAAAAAGGGAGACATTTGGAATTTCCTTTGATGATCTTAATTCTTTGACTGATGCAGAAAATAAGCCATGCTTCGTGTATTAGAAATCCATATGCATAGCCATAACGTTAGGCCTAGAATAAAACGGTGCCATTGCTTTTTATTCGCAGTTTGTGTGTAAAAAAAACTTAAGCTAGCTTTTGACCGATGCACACTTGCAGTCAGGGCTAGCCATTGCTGCTAATGCTCTTCTCTAACGTTATTTCAATCTTCCCGTCTGCAATCGCTACATTTTATATGACTCACAAAACACACATGCAAAATCTCCAAATTCATAACGCGTCTGCAGAACTACGTGCAAATGATACGCAAAGCCCATGCAAATTTGTTTACCAGAACGCTAAACTGTAGCCATTGCGCTAAGAGGCAGCAGCCGCCGCCACCTCACTGGCTTTAACCTACTTTGGGTCGCGTTTTTCCTTTGATACCTTGTTTTCCCGAAGATCCACGCTTGCAATAAATATACACAGGACGTTTTAAGGCAGGGAGAAAAAAAAATCGGGCGCTTCCCTGCCACTGGGTGCAAAAGGCCCAAATAATCGTGACGCATCGGACCTCTACGACCAGCCCCTCGAACAAGGCGGACACCCCGATGATATGGGCGGAAACAAGGCGATGGAAAATCACAGATTTTACTACATATTAAACCCCAAAGCACGATTATTATAGTTTAGTCATGGTAACCACAAATTAACCATGGTTTTTATACACTAACCATAGTTTAACTGTGTTATTTAAGTAAAACTGTACTTAAACAAATAGTAATCAATAGCATACGCCAAAAAAAAAAAAAAAAACATGGTTACTACACTTTTACTACAATAAAACCATGGCTAATTTTCGTATAGCCTACAGTTTTATTCGACTCCATTGGCCGAATACAGCCTTTGTGCAAATCCTAAAGGAATTAGTGGATTCTCAGGAATTATTCAAAATAATGAAAAAAATCCATCATCTATGTGTGTATTTTAAAATATGTCATTTAATATTTTTATTTATTTAATCTTGGTGTATTATTAGGACATTGATCAGTGAATCCACTACAGTTTGTGGTATTAAAATACAAATCAGTCCATTTACAGAAAGACAACACATTGTAATAGTATGAAAAATGTAACCAAATATTCAAGGTTTTATATATATATATATATATATATATATATATATATATATATATATATATATATATATATATATATATATATATATAAAGATTAATATTAAAATGACTTATTATAATAAAGTTGGTTATGCCCTGAATACAATGAGTCCTTTTAAATTCACATGTCAGTCCACTGGTCCTGGAATGCATGCACAGCTACATCTACTTTAACAAAGAGAGCTTGAAATCTAAACAAGTTTCGGTAAAAAATTATTTCAGAAATAATATCTGTCAACAGTGGTATCATAAATATCACATCAAAAAGTTACAGATCTTTTTTTTTTAGGCCAGTTCAGCTAATGTGCACGCTAGAATAAACAAATATAAGACTGGCCCTTTTTACTGTAAGGTGGGATGTCCAGTCCTACAGCCACCATAGAGGGCGTCGTGATGCCACTTTAAAAAATAATTTTGGTAAGGTGGAACTAGGCTACAAACTCCATATTAAGCATTAAAATGTATTCTCTCATCATGTATGTAAGAGTGTATCATCTCTTTGTAATGGCTTATGCCATGGCTCCTTTATTTGTTGGTTACCAAATCCACATCTGATATAAAAATGGAAGACTGTTTGTGTGTGTGTATGTGTGTAAATGTTTTAGTTGACAACCATAAGTCACAACATAACCTCAAACATTTTATTAATTTTCCACATAACTTGGAAACAATCTCATAAATCATTGCGTAAGAAAGGGCATGCTTAGGCATGCAATGATCTCACAACATCACTGGATGAATAGTATAAAATATACAATAGCAGTTTATCATTCATTAATTTAGATAATGTCAGTCAGGTCCCACTGAGAAACATAAGCTGGTATTTTTAAACTGCTTTCAGTCCCAATTGTTTTCTAAGTTGCTGGACAGAGAGACAGGCAGAAAATCACACAAGAGTAACAGCAGAAGAGAACAGGCTAACAAACATGCTGTAAAAATCTCCACAGGCTTAGGCTCAGATCTTAAGCCAACTTGATTTGTTCAAAGGTGGGGTGGGAGAGAGACAAACCATTTCTCGTGACCTCTGTATGAGCGGTCAACAGTACATAACCTGCTCGCTGGGATGGTTTCTCAATTAAAAAAGGCACTCAGCATATCAATGATATCTTGCAAACTTGTTAAAATATGTTAAATGTTCAGTAATATAGAATAATATATATTGAAAGCAGTGGTCGTTAGGTAACAGTCTCAGACTTTATCCAGTATGAGCCGGAATACTCAGCCACTGCTGTACCTCTGTTGTCCTTTTATGTCCCATGGCAGATGTGACATCACAGAAGGTTCTTTAGTAGTGAGTTTGGCATAGCAGTGTTTCAATGGTGAATGTGTTTTCAAAATGTGTTTCAAAATGAACTACATGACTGGATTGTGCTGAAATTCTGTGAGGGGGGATTCGTAAGTGTGGAGAGAAATCTTAAGGTTTATCTGATTCAAATGGCATGAGTTTAATGGGAATGCACTATATGATGAAGCCCTTTAAGATAGCTGTTACCGCAGACGTATAGGTGTGTCAGATCTGGGTATGTAGATGAGAGGGTTGATTTCTATGGATAATGTAATGAGCGTCTGCAGCGATCATGTAGGGCTGTACCCTGGCATACAGTCGGGGGTGGGGGGGTATGTGTAGTCTTGGTTATATATAAGTGTGAATCGCATCTTACATCAACTATATCATACTACATAAAACCACAAGACTGTCTTTGCACAATCTTCAGTCTTGTTACTCAATAATGGCCTTGTGTGCATTTGAAAAGAAAACAAATAAGTGTGAAATAATATTTTGTAACTGTTAAATATGTGGTAAAACGTATCAGACAAGCTGTATATTAAAAAACCTAAACGTGTGTAATACTTCATTTCTACAGAATATTGTAAATGGACCTTTATTATGAATGGAAGAAAAAAGTAAGCAAAGTTAATTAATGGATTATAATGGAATTATATAATAAATCTGACCATAAAAGAAGTTTACAGTTTACATGGGCTTGCCACACTTACACGGACATTTACTACTGTGATTTTGGGTTCCTTATATTAAGACGTGGTGCTAAGTGTGCATATCTTACTCTTGATGATGTTTAATGCTGTTATTGACATTCTATAGGCCATATGATTAAATAAAGAAATGAATGAACAAAATGGCTACACCAATGTTGAGTAATATCACCATGACCACCAGGACAGAGCTGGAGCCCTGCAGAAAGAGAGTAAAATATCTTATTAAAAACAATGCATTGCAGATTTAAACATATTTAAACCATTAAAAAAATATTATATCAATAAGATCAGTTTAAAGATCCTTATTAAATACTATTTGCTCCTTCCTTATATTTGCAAGTGCAATATACATAATGTAGTACTTTACACAGCAAACAGAGCCCAAAGGTGACCCTAAGAGTATCCACTTTTTTCTGTTGCCTGGGTTCCAGAAGTATTTTTCTATTCATTTTCTCATTAGGGATTGAAAAATCTTCTCTACAGAGGTCTAAGCCTTGAAAGAAACAAACCAGCTCTGAGATCTGGTTCACCACAATAGTAAATTAAGGAAAAAGGTTTTTAATCATTTCATTAAGAACTACATGAACTACACATTCTATGAAGCAATACAATTGATGGAATCTAATCAGAAACAGTGCAGATACCGTATAAATTCCAAAATACTATATTATTGTTAAAAACTACATTAGTAGCTCAATAGTCTGACTGAATAATTGAGTCATTTGTAATGCTTAATGGGAATGAGTAGTCACTTCTGAGTGTATTTGGAGCACTTATATTTCCATTGTAATTGTAGCGTCTCTGATTGGTGGAGCTATCTTCTGAATTATGGATAGTGTAGCTCTACACCCAGAACTGAGCTACTGTATTAAACACAATTTTAATCACATTGCCTTGTGGCTTCTAAGCATATATCATCATTTAAGCACCTCCGAGCTCATGGTAGGTTTGTCTCGAAAGGTATAAACTCTGTCGTTAGGAATCAGTTTCTCTATATGGAAAGTGATTTTACTACCAGAATCAAAATATGTGACCCTGGACCGCAAAACCAGTTTTAGGTCACACAGGTGTAGCAATAGCCAACAATACATTGTATGGGTCAAAATTATCTATTTTTTATTTCCAAAAATCGTTGGGATATTAAGGAAATATCATGTTCCATGAAGATATTTTGTAAATTTCCTACCGTGAATATATATATCAAATCTTACATTTTGATTAGTAATACGCAAGAACTTTATTTGAACAACTTTAAAGGTGATTTTTTTCAATATTTTGATTTTTTAATGGAATTTTATGGACTATGAATAATTTTGTTATCCAGGGTCACATATGATGCTCGATTAAACGATAGCATTAGGTCGAAGATTATCACCTTTCATACCCAAAGGCCTTCACGCTATTTACTTACTGAGTTTGTCTTCATCAGGTTCAGATGCTCTCCTTCTTGTTCCAGTGATTCTGGAGTAGATGTTAAAGGGGGTGAAAGAGTAATGTCCCTGTGCAAAGGCCATTCCTCCACATCAACCCCAACATTCAAGCTGTCAAGCATCTGCACAGAGTCCATGGACCCCTCCCTGGCTGAAAGACCCCATTCTTTGCCTTCATGGTTTCGCTGACGTAGTCTCTGCAAATTGTGCCCTTGGAGACCCGAGCATTTCATGCCAGAGCCAAAGTTCTGATGGGAAACGGAGTCTAGGGGCTGGAACCTCATTTCAACCCGATAATCATTTTCCCCTTCTTTCTCCTGCAGATGTGAATGAGAAGAGATCCACTGGGAATTGTTTTCAACAGTCCATTCCAGATTGGAGTTGTTGGCTCCACAGTCTGATAGCTGGTATGCATTCAAGCTAGACTCAACAATCGAATGATTGGTAAAAGACTTTCTTGGCTTGTGGTTGAAGTGGACATGCTCATGTTGTTTGTGATAGGAGGAAACATGCTCTTGGGGTTTATAGTGGTAAGAAACGTGTGGTTTTTCATTTGCAGAAATAAACTCCTTTGGTTTGTGATTGGAGGAAGCATGCTCATTGGTCTTGTGATTGGACAAATTATGACCAGCTGACTTGTGATTGGAATATATGTGCACCTGTGGTTTGAACTTGGAAGAGTCGCGATCAACAGATTTGTGATTGGATGGTTTATGCTCCCGTTCTCTTTCCCTGGAAATTGTATGTTCCCTGGATTTTTGATTTAAGGAAACATGCTTCAAGGGCTTTTGATTGGAGGACATTTCATCCCACACCTTCTCAGGGGCCATATGCTCAATGGGCTTGTGATTAGAGGAGCCGTTCTCCCATGGGTGATGAGTTAAGGAATTCTCATGTCCATTTACATGACCGATCTCCTCTTCCAGCAAGGATGGAGTTGTAGAGCGACTGCTCTCCCCTTTGCTTCCTCTTCTGTGAGGACACATCTCAGCAGTCCAACTGTTGGCCCCACTTCTCATGCTGTCCATGCCTCTACCTTCTATTAGAACCTGAATCTCGGCCCCTCCTTGTTCATCCACAGCGCTCTGCCGAATAAAACAAGCATTCCTACTGCGATGAGTGGGTGGGCTGCAGGGAGGTGAGGAGGGGCTGCTTAGAACTGGGCTCAGGTCAGGTGTCTGGGGTGGGGGTGTTGTGTCTGGTGTGCAGAGCTCAGGGCTGTCTGTACCAGTCGAGACAACCTCCAGGTCTGTCTCTTTCCTGTCCTGATGCTTTGGTCTCTGGCACTCCAGTCCTAGTAAAAGTAAATATAAAGACATGGTCACATTAAGTGATGAATTATAAAATACCCTCATAATCAAAAAAGATAGAATTAGACTTGGTCATTGCTGATGTTGGCAAAACATTACATGGAATAAGTTTAGTACACAACAGTTCCATTCTTATATGCATTACAGATACTGAATAATGATTTATGGGGAAGTATGTAACGTAATTTCATCTGAATAGGTTTGTCAGTTTATGTTTTGTTTATTGAGTTTTTTTTTTTTTTTTTACTGACCATTCCCATAGCGATGGATAGAGGGGGAAAGTTCTTTGACTATAGCCCTGGCCAGACGGCACTCCTCCTGGGCTCTCTGTGCGACTCCTTCTGCAGCCTCTGCCTTTCCTCTAGCATGGCTCATTCTGAAGAAAGTAAGAAAGTTTTGTTTTCCTTTGATATTGATCATAATTTTTACTCCAAATTTGACCTATAATTAAGCTTGTATTTGGTTTTATTTAGTTGTCTTGCTCAAATGGTCATATCTGTAACACTTTATAGATCCTCCCTAATTGTGATTGCACTCTTATGTGTGACATTATTACACCTTACCTGGACAATGCAATCTCAGCCTTCTGCTTGGCAATGTCTGCAGCTTTCTCGGCAGCTTCCACAGCACGATCCACTTTTTCACGGATTTTGCTGGTACGTAGTGGTATTAGGTTTTTCCGCTTTCCACTCACCAGAACATTCTGCTTGTATTTTCCCTCTTCCTTGGTTCCATCTGGAAAAGTGGTGCAGCCATAGCCATGCCGCTTGTTTCCAAACCACTCACCTTCATAGTGAAGTCCATCGGAGCGATGACTTACACCCCACCCTGATCGCATGTCATTCCTCCATTCACCAGCATATGTTTCGGTGACAGTGGCATCCACGTTGCTCCCTGCTTCCGCTTCACCTAAGCTGACATTGGAGTTGATGTCTGAGGCAGCTGAGCTGACTGTGCTCATACCTCCCTCGCTGCAGAAGGAACTCTGCTTGCTTAACTGGCTGGCCAGAGAGCTCTTGGACTCAGACCTCCGCAGCTTCAAACCACTCAGTATGGACTGTCGGAAGCGACCTTTCCTCTTCCTGTGCTTGTCTGCTTCACTGTGAGCACAAAGTACAAAGCCACTGCGCCCCACTGGGCTGCCAGATACCCCACTGACACCAGAGCCATCTTCTGGAGTGGGGGCCCCTTCACTGTGATCAGATCGTAGGGAGTTTATGGAGGTGCACATAGGAGAGAAGATGATGGCTGCCATGCCATAAGGCACACTCTGTCGCACTCCATAGCCATGACGCATACCGCTCAACCACTGGCCTTGGTATGTGCCTGTGAGAGGAACAGGAATAGAGCAAAGTTCATATCATTATTCAGATGACTTGTACAATAGGGGTAAAATGCCTTTATGATTTCATTTCTTTCCAAAACACTAAATGACAATATTTTTTTCATAGACACCAATTTGCATCTCAGAATCTTCCAGATTTATGAGGTCATTGTGCACGATGACAAAAATGCTAATTTGAGGTCATTTAAAAATTTGAAGTGATTTTTAAACGTTGAAATTTTATGTATCTTATTATGACTTATTACATTTACTGTATACGAGACAAACAACAGATCTATAAATCTATAGTTTCTTCAATAACTGTTAAAAAGTGCTGCTGTAAAAAGACCCACCATAGTCAAATGGGGCACAAAAGGAATGGATAATGGAAAGTAATTTTTTGTCTGTATTTGTTTATTATTATAGCTATATAAGTTATACACGGTGCATTTACTAAAATCAGAAAAAAAATAACAAGAATATTTTATTATTAAATGTCAGTGTTAAATGTCACATAACACTGGTTGTGTATTTGTAGCTTTTCCGTATTATTATTATTATTATTATTAATTTTTAAGCTTTTACTCTGCTTAACACAATAGTTAAGAATTCTAAAGTCGCCGCTTTTTAAACACTAGGGGGGGGGGACCTAGTAAATAAATGCATGTCCATGAGTATTCACATTTCTACTTCAAGTGACTTGTGTTATTTGTTTAGACATTACATGATTTTCTAAAGTAATTTGGAACGTTCGAGAAAAGGCGAGATCATGTTTCGAATAAATGCGAGGCTTTATGTTGTTACAGTGACAGTTTGAAATGTAACAGATGCTGCTTAGCGATAGTAACTGTCCAGGGTGCTGAAACAATAGACACGCGTTATTTCGCTATTGTTGGGGATTTCGGCAAAATATTAAAGTCCTGTTTAATCAACGAGCGAAAAGAAGAACTACTGAATACATGTCCATCGCATTCTGCTTTGGATTTAATTCTAACCCGATCTAAAAGGGGACGTCTGTCGTGTGATGCAAACACAAACTTTAATTTCTGTTTCCCAAATAATCCGTTCTAGTGTACAAAGACATGAATTATAACCAAATCACAATATTTTCCGCATTAATCTCCGAAACACGTCAGGAAGCGGATTACACAAGAATGTGAAACAGCCAATCAGCGAGCACAGCCAAGAGCCTATAGTGACATAATGACCTGCTGTCGGTCGGTTTCCATGGTAATTTACTGTACAGAGGCGTATGTGCTTCAGATTCGCATGGTGAATTAGTTCATATGGCGAAATGTTATGCTTTAAAGCACATGCTAATTATTTTCTGTATAGTCTAAAATGTTTCATAACTTTTCTAAAGCAAAGCAGTCTCACTATTTTACTACAATGTTATATAAATGGAAGCAGAGCTGTCTTTTAAAACACTTTCTATTTTCCATTTCTGTTATTTAATAGATTAATTCCTGGCTGTTTCTCCTCCAGCTATGCAAGTGCTGTCTCTTGTCAATTTACATATAATATAAGTTGCTACTAACAAAGATGAGTAGTTTTCCACTGGTTTTGCTTCAGGCATCTGCCAAATTAATCTTTTCTGTTTCTATCAAATGACAGATGAATGTGTGCCAAAATACTGTAGGCTTGATTGGGAGCACAGGCTTTGACATTAACAGAACAACTTTTCAAAGATACGGGAAGCATTTTAAAAGTTGACAGTGTATTCATTTAACATGCTTAATGATTTAACATTAGTTCTTTGCTGCTACCAGAACACAGCGAATACTTTTAGAATCTGACCTCCATCCGAATAGGTCTCTGAGCCGTATCCATCCTGTAAGCCATTGCTCCAAGTGCCTTCATAACGGGAACCGCTGCTAGTGCTTTCCAACTTCCCATACCTGCCTTTGAACCCTTGTGTCCATTCCCCCTTGTACTCCCACCTCCCTTTGCTCTCCACGCCAATGCCATGCCTCTTGCCCTGTGCCCAGGTTCCTTTGTAACTGTTTCCGCTGGGCCAAGTGTAAACTCCAAGAATTTCGAATCCATGGCTCCAGGCCCCCGCATACTCCCCCTGGCCCTGAGGCCCTGTGCAGACCCCTCGGCCATGCGCCTTGCCCTGTTCCCACCCTCCACAGTACGACCCCCCATCATCAAAGTCAAACCTGCCTCCAGTGGACATGCATGAAACAGGTTTTGGCAAATCTTTAGAAAGTCAAGTGATGAACTGCAATTGGCAAGCAAAAAAGGAAGACAGCGATCAATTATACAGGAAGTGTTACAGCAATATTCCTCCCGTCCTTCAAGTAGATTTTGAAAGTATAGAAAAAAAGCAGTGCTTTTAAGTCCAGACGATTTAAAGGGGTGAAAAAGAATCTACCAGACTACCATCCTGGTGTTATAGCTCCTGCCTGAGTGTGCGTGGCCTTTGGTATTGGATGTTTTTATTGTGCATGCTACTTCCAACGGCCATGCAGATGGTGAGCTTCTCCCTTCCTCTCTGCACAGTCCCAACAGGCTGAGGCACACAGCCGCGTCCCGCGTTCCCTGCGTGGAGATCAGCAGGCAAACAAGGCCTAGTTTTTTTCCACAGCCAAAGAGATCCACTCAGCAGCAGCATTGATACACTCAATCAGACATTACACGGCCCCCAAACATACCGCTCCGGCTCACAAAAATGCAGAAATGTGGGAGAGCATCCATAGCCTCAAAGCATGGATGGTGTTTAGGCCTCCCTCTAGATCATGTTTTCCAAATCAAATGACAGTATTTCCTCACTTATGTGTTAAATGAGATCAATCTGGCACAGCATTTTTCCTAATGCTGCTCCCTCTCGCTCTCTCTTTTCCCTTCTGCGCTCCTGCTGTGTTGTAGAGGTGAAGCTTCTTTCCTGGAAGACTGGTTAAAAGCGTCAAAAATCGGTTTAGTCCTGCTCTTTGGTCCCCTCCTCCTTCATTTTTACGTGCATATTTAAAGGTGGGTATCCATGATGGTCTGAAGCCATATGATGCTGAGTGTCTCTAGAATATGCTCATTACAGGACTGTTCCACCCCAACCCATTCCCCTCCCCCACTCATGCTCTCCTTGTTGTTCTTAAAGGGATAGAGGCTAAGAAAGTCATATGCATACAGTGGCTTCCCTAATTACCCATTTCCCTCACGATACCCTCTAATTGTATCTGCATAACAGCATTATGTTATTTGTTTCTCAGGGCTTCAAGAAACATTAGATAAGAAATGCAAATATAGTATAGATTCTCATCGCATTATAATGCAATAACCAGTGAAATGCTAATTGGATAAATTATTTTTAAACATGCTCAACACACACAATCAAGTTAAAGTGAATCTAAAGCAAGAGTGCTATTTAAATTTTTATTCATATATATATAAATATATATATATATATATATATATATATATATATATATATATATATATATATATATATATATATATATATATCTTATATTTAATATTAAAGAACTGAAAGCGGGATCAACCGCTAATAACAAACATTACATTTTTTTAAGTGCATGTTATGACTTAGACCTTATTTACTGACATTTATGCATTCTGTAGGAATGCATGAGAGATATTTTATTTTATACATGACTTCTTCTCTGTTTTATTTTTGATACATCCACATTCATCAGAGAGAGAGAAAAAAATAGATGTTTTCTTGCATCAGTTTTTAAATTTATGCTCATGTTTAATGGCCCTCCTTCTTTGAAGGTTATACAATATGCATATGCCTAAACAGCACTAAAACAAATACTGAGATAAGATCAATATTCATTAAACAGCCTATAAAATTCAATTTTGGGTCCTGTCTGAATGCTGTTCTTCACTGGCAGTTTATGTTAGCATGATGAGCACAGTTTTAAAAAAATAAATACAAATAAAATCTGATTATTTGACACTGGCCTTTTACTTTATTTATTTTTGCCCCACTTGGCTTCTATGATAAGGAGAGCTTTCAGGTGGATAAGTCCTAGAAACAGCCAGTAATTGAAATCGTGATATACAGTGTTTGAAAATATTTGACATGCAGGTGGATGCAGAGTGGTTGGTAATAAAATCGTATTTTTGTCATTAGAAATTGAAAAATATCATTATGTAGCTTGGTCATTTATTTTGTTAGGTAGGCTACATTTACCATTTGGTAGTTATTTGTTAAGCCTACTTCTTAGCCTACTTCTTAAGAGGAGCAACATTAGTGCTAACAATACAATAATGAATTAGATCCAAGTACACAGTTTCGCCATTGGCAAGTAACATCTGTGCTTCCTCACCTTAGAAAAATGAAAACAGCCTCACTGCTTCATTGTATTCCAGTGGCGTCAAGTTACAGGGGCCTGATGTATAAAATAAAAATCGGCACTGAAAGGTGCACATAGGATTTCTTAATTCAGGTTTATTTAAGTGTAATAAATGAAATGAAAAGGAAATGCTATTAAAATGTTCTGTGTGTGCTAATATTATTTTCTGAAAAAAAAAAAAAAATATGATACCTCATTCTTAAAACAAGTAAAAACACTTGAAGAGTTCAGATGCAAAAGCCTCTAAGTGCCATCTGAACTTTTCCAATAAAATTAGGATTTTTATCAGGCTCCTATATTTATGTTACTGGCTCCTATATTCAGTTATTTCATTTGAATAGCCTGGAAAATGACCTGCACATTGCAATTTAAGTAAAATGACTCAACCTAAGCATAAGGAGCTTGATAAACATCCTAATTTTAAATGAAAAGTTCAGATGGCACTTAGAGGCTTTTGCATCTGAACTCTTCACTTATTTTCACCTGGCCATTGACTTACATTGTATGGACAAATAACACAATGACATAATTTGAAGGATATGAGGGTGAATAAATGATTAAAGAATAATTTATTTTATTTTTTTTAGGTGAAATATCCCTTTAAGCAAAGAAAATCTGCAGTTGCTCCATCTGGTGTTGTAAATGGGACTTACAGGCTCCAGTTGAGAAGCAATACACCAGTGCATGTTTCTTATCTGACTATTTAGTCACACTTTTGTGTCTGCTATCAAGAGTACCTCAGCCATGCTGTACACAATGTTAATACAATATTGAAAATCTTAATTGAAACGATTTGTTCTCTGCTCTCAGTACATTTTGTGGTTTTGAGGCCACTAATGGGGGTTGGGAAAAATAATCAAATATTTATCAGTTCTCTCAATAACGATACCACAGACAGAAAATACTGATTTTGTTTTTTATAAAAGGTCGAACATAAAGGCATAGCCCATAATAAATTGTAAGGATTTTCTTTAACTTAGACAGTTATATACATTGCACTAAAACAAATGCATAAAAAAAATTTTTTTTTACAAAAATGAATTGCTCAGAAAGAATAAAAGAATCTTGTTGTGAAACAATATAACATCTTTTACTGCACTAACAATGCACTAACATGCAATTAGCTTGAAGGGTAACACTTTAGAATAAGGTTCCATTAGTTAATGTTAGTTAATGTATTAATTAACATGAACAAAAAATGAATAATAAATTTATTACTGTATTTATTCATCTTCGTTAATGTTAGTTAATGAAAATACAGTTATTCATTGTTAGTTCATGGTAATTCACAGTGCATTAACTAATGTTAACAAGCACAACTTTTGATTTAAATAATGCATTAGTAAATGTTGAAATTAACATGAACTAAGACTTATAAATGCTGTAGAAGGATTGTTATTGCTTAGTTCATGTTAATTAATACATTAACTAACATTAACTAATGGAACCTTATTCTAAAGTGTTACCGCTTGAAGTTATAATTCTCCAATCCCACATATGCTAACCACAAGAAATTTATATTTCGCATGGCACGTCAACTTTTCATTTTTAAAAAAGATTTTTTTTTTCACATGTGATTTGTCTTTGCAGATTAATGTGTTAAATGGCATACATGCTAAATGAAAATGCTATTTTACTGACATTAGGTGATCTTCTAGAGGAGCAGAAACTTTTTTAAAAAGAAAGAGGTTTTGAGTATTTTAGTCTTTTGATTCACTATACAGTAGTTTTATCAAACATTACCAAAGCAAGTTTACAGAGACAAGAGAGCTAGTTCTGGATTATTTCTATGCTATTTGCTACCAATAGTAGTTTTATGTAACCGCAGTAGCTCTGGGCATGTGACCAAAAGTGCAGTTCTTAATGGTTGGCCAGTTTTGTTCGCAGTGCAACGGAAAACAGATTACAAAAATATTGCATGTACTGCATGCTTGTGTTAATGTTGATACAAAGAGATAAATTAAGTGCATTCAAATTAAAATGTTGTCTTTGTGAACAGGCCTTATTTCTTCTCTTTTTGGACAAATTCAATCATCGGGTTCATTTGAATTTCACACAATGTGTTTGGAAGGTTGGACACTGTGTTCACTCGTGGACAGTGCTTTTCTACATGAGCTAATTTGCTATGTGATTGTCTAAAACTCCTTCTACATGAAATGCAGTGGTATGCCTTCTCTCCAGTGTGCACTCTTTCATGTTTCACCAGGTTTCTAGGCTCCACAATGTGAGCACTTCAAAGGTTTTTCTCCAGTATGGATTCTTTTGTGCCGCTCCAAGTCTCAGGCTCTCATAAAGGAATTTCCACATTCAGAGCAAACAAGAGCTGTCACACCGCTATGTATTTTCTGGTGCTGTGTAAAAAATAGTCAAGTAATAGAAAACTCTTCCCACAAACAGAGTTGCTCATTTGAATGCTTAACTTCATTTAATTTATGCATTTAGAATACACTTTTATCCAAAGCATCTTACAGTGCATTCAGAGCTATACATTTTCTTTTTGCTAGTATGTGTGTTCCCTGGGATTCACACCCACAACTTCTTGTGCTGCTAACACAATACTCTACCACTGAGCCACAGGAACAGCATTAGATCAGCAAAGGATCTTCTCAGCAATGACTTGAAAACAAATTTTGACCACACTGTTCACAGCATAATGGCCTTTCTCTAAAGTGAAACTGAAGGTGAAATTCGAGGCTTTGCATATAAGTGAAACCTTTAACACACAAATGGCATGAGAAAGGCCTCTCACCTGTGTGGATTCTTATGTGATACTTCAGGTGTCCTATTTGAGGAAAAGTGGTGGCATGTAAAATTATTTTTGGCCTCTGTGCTTTCATGTGAGAAACCCTCTGAAGTTTGTGAACCACTAAAAGAGTTTTCTCCAATTACTGAATTGGGAGCTTCCTGATTCTCCTCCTTTTTGATCTGCACTTGACATTCCTTGTTTGATTCCATCAGTTCTAAAATAAAAATACGAAAAAGAAATTCAAGGGGAACCCATTTTAAATTAAAGGACATTTAAAGGGCAAATTTTGTAAAACAAAACAATTACTGAACAATCATAAATGAACACAAACCTCTTTGTTTTGCAGCCACTTCATCATTTAGCATTACTGATGTCTTCACTCTCTACAACAAAATCAGTTTTACCACAGCGTCATGCGGAAATTGTTATTACACCACACTTGATTCCTGCTGGCTTGAACCTCAGTGGACTCTTGATGGGAATGTTTCCAACATTTATTGGTGATTTACTGAGGGAATGACTTCACTGAAGATTGTGTTGTATGATTTTCTATGTGGCACGTTGGACTATAGGACGAAACCTGTGAAAAATAAATAACCAAATCCTTTTTTATACTGCCAGCTGTTAAAACACAGCAGAATGACAATTAAATAAATCCCATGTTGGAAGCATGGGCTAAAAGACAAGGCATATGCAGGTGTACCATGCACTTACAGATAGCTGCCACATATACTTAGACACATAGACTGTGAGAACAAGCAGATCAGACGTGTCAGTGGCTAGTGGCACATCATGTTCCCTCAGTGAGAAAAACCACACTGCAAGGAGGTCAGCTTTCTTTATGAGGCCTGGCCTACAGTATATGAGAGGGAGAGATTCAACATTCTCCATGTTGAAACAAGTAGCATCTTTGCTGATTTCCTAAAAAGCATTGTGCAGAGTAACTACATACAGTATGAACTACATGCACTACAGACTTTAAAGCAGGGTGTCCAGTCCTACTCCTGAAGGGTCACCACCTCTGCAGGAAAATGACACTCCAGGGGTAGGACTGGACACTTTTAGAGTTTAAGAGGACTTTTAATGTTTTCTCTAATCTGTTCCCGGCCCAGAATTCTCAGCATTCTTAGCTAACACCTGTTGGAAAAACACCTGTAGTGTTGGTTTCACGATGTAGTTCAGCATTTTTCTACAAACCTAATTGTTGGCAATGTATATTATGCTCAAGAACATTATTATAACTTTATCATATCAGTATATTGCTTGTTATATCAAGGCATGTTAAGGTAAAACTCTCTCAACACCACCTTTGCTGCAATGCAAATTATGATGGAAATTGCAGCCACCCTCCTTATTCCTTTTATTATACTTTTCCCCCTCTCACTTGTACTTCATATAACCCAGATTGCACACCTGATGGTAGATAATGTATTCTGATGACAACTTTTCATACCTTTTATGGACCTTGACACTGTTATTTACTTGGCAATCTATGGGACAGTCTCAAGCCTCCGGGTTTTCATCCAAAATATCTTAAATTGTGTTCCGAAAATGAACTGAGCTTTTACGGGTTTGGAACGACATGGGAATAAAAGATTAATGACAAGATTTTCATTTTAGGGTGAAGTACCCCTTTAATAGATAGTTTTATTAAAGACCTTAATGCTGACGAGGATTCTAACATAGAATCCTCAGAAGGACTGGTCTGGAAAGACACACTCACTAGAAGTCCACTTGTGATTGGATCGTTGAAAATGCATTTTAAACCAGTTCGGAACAGGTCATTATGTTAAAAGTCCATACTTATGCACCATGCTATAGGTTCTCTGGTATGTGTAAATGAACATGGTGCAGCAGTCTAAAGAATTGATTGCAGTCTGAGACTGTAACAGAAAAACCACATAAAAATTAGGACTGCTCCTTAATTTAATAAGATGACTCATATGGACTACTTTTATAGTATATAGACTTTTTTCAAGCTTGACAGCCTGCTGTTGAAAACGGATATTTTACAGAAAATAAGTTGAAATAATGAACTTTCAAAAACACATGGAATAAATTAAAGACATAAAAAAGTTTTAGAAAATGCAATCAAAAGTAAATATCTCTGCTTCTCATGTGTCAATTAAATTAAATTAAATTCGAGTTTATTTGTATAGCGCTTTTTACGATACAAATCATTGCAAAGCAACTTTACAGAGAGTTAAGTTTCTACAATATTTAGTAGTAGCTTATAAGTGGTGGCTGTCAGTTTATGTGCATATGACAGGAATTTTTCATAAAAAAATAATACAAGACGTAGTCAACCAGATGATGAAGACTATTAACAGCAGTTATAATGTGACTGCATAGTAAATAGCAATATTTGTAAGTTCTGGATGTTGTTTCTGGGTTAGCATCATCTGAGGTCCTCTGAGGGGTCAGCATCATCTCTTCTCAGGTAAAGCTAAAGCTTTTGTGACCTTAGGGAGCATGATGGATTGTAACATGGTATAAGGCTAGTTAGGAATGCAGGAGCTAAACCATTTAGGGCCTTATAGGGAAGTAATGATCATTTGTAACTGATACGGAACTTAATAGGTAGCCAGTGCTGAGACTGTAAAATTGGGGTAATATGATCATATTTTCTTGACCTGGTAAGGACTCTAGCTGCTGCATTTTGGACTACCTGTAGCTTGTTTATTGACGAAGCAGGACAACCACCAAGAAGTGCATTACAGTAGTCCAGTCTAGAGGTAATAAATGCATGAACTAGCTTCTCTGCATCAGAAACAGATAAGATGTTTCGTAGCTTGGCAATGTTTCTAAGATAGAAGAATGTAGCATGGGAAATATGGTTTTCAAAAGACAAGTTGCTGTCTAATATAACACCCAGATTTCTGACTGTAGAGGAAGTAACAGTACATCCGTCTAGTTGCAAACTGTAGTCTACAAGATTCTGTGTATTGTTTTTTGGTCCAATAATTTATATCTCTGTCTTATCCGAATATAATAGGAGAAAATTATTGGTCATCCAATCTTTTACATTTTTAACACACTCTGTTAGCTTTGATGATTTAGAAGTTTCATCTGGTCTCGTTGAGATATTTAGTTGAGTATCATCATCAATGCCCTGTACTTTATATATCAATGTTTGAGCTGCTTAAAAAAGAGAAACAAATATTAGAACTGAACACACAGCAATATTACTTTCACGTTCATTTAACATCACTAACACAACACGACGTCGTAAAATGCTTCAGCACCTTTGTAAAATAAATAAATACATACATGAATAGATAAAAAAATAAACCACGTAAAAATGATTCTATTGACTTATGCACCTAAAATCACTGAAAAATACTCTCCTCGTTTATTTAATCGGACAGATCAACAGTCCGCTGAGCATCCGTAGTGACGTCATAAAAGCGACACAGAAAAGCAAAATCAAAGTCTTGCTTTTATTTAGCTTATAGACAAAATCATTAAATACATTTAAAAAAAAACTTTAAGTGTCAAAGGGGTATGTTTTGTTAAAAAATATTTAACTATTAAAATATGGAATCTACTAATGAAAGTTTAACATCTAGTATCTCGATGTAAGTTATCGGAATATATCTCCTGTATCTTAGTTCATGACCTACATTACCCATTAACTTTAGCTTTTCAAATACATTTGCATACACACTGACACATCGAAGATAATGAAAAAATTATATATATATATATATAATTTATATTTTTACTAATTATTGAATATTTATTTAGGTAAATGCTGTGTCCTTTCAACAAGAATGAACAAGCTGTCATCAGAAACACTTCATTCGCGACATCCAATCGTAAGTACTGTAGTAATTACGCATTATAAAACTTGAACCGAAAGTAGTTATAAATAAAGCGTATTTATTATTTCAATATAGTCATGTTGCATGGATACAATATATTGTAGTGCATACATAGGAAAGAATGTACAGACAAATGGCTTTTATCATCAGTCATATAATTTTTTGGAAACTCCATTATGTCTGTTACGGTAATGCCTGCGTCACCATTCTGCCTCTGGTTGTTCCTGCATGTTTATATTTACTCCTGCAAATCAAATTCGCTGAAATAATGCATGCCTTTTGACAAAGTAGGAGTCTAGCCAGAGTCCATTATGCTGTACTTAAAAACGGGTCTAAATGTGTGCAGATGCTGTTTTACAGAGAAGTCCTTATGGAGAAGAGGACTGTCTACTACTGAAAGTATTTTCTTGTTACTGAAATAACGTTAGTCGTTGTGTTTTCTTTAGCTACTTTTTGTTGCAAATGCCAGTGTAGTTACTGTTAATCGTGGTATATACACACTATCTGTGTACTAATACACTAACAATGAATGACTGTTTCTGCGCTGAAGATAATATTAGCCTTAGTGTTGTTTCCGAGTTAAAATATCCAATCATCTTTAAAACAATAATAATGTACATTTACTAGAGAATCAACGCATCCTAAATCCTTATTTTTGGCTGCTTAGTCTGTAACACTGTTCATTTTGACCCGTGGTAAAAGAGAATCTTACAATGATGTTTTTTCTCAGCTCTGATGAGGACAAACCTTGCCCATCAAAAGATATTGTCACATATCCCTCATGCACAAAAGGGTGCTGTATTTCTTTCACAATTTCTATTTTGTCCGTAAGTATTGTTTTCTTTATTCCACCCCCCTCCCCCCAGTTAAGATCCCATTGAATCCCAGAGATTTGAATGTGAATCAAACATTTTGACCTGATAGAGCTGCCTTCACAAGATGTGGTGGCGTAAGAGGGCTGTTCGGAGGAGGCCGTGGCAAAATCCGCCAGCAGACTCTGGAGGACATTGCAGAAAATATTAGAGAACGCAAGTTTAAAAGAATTGTGGTGATGGCAGGGGCAGGTATCAGCACACCCAGTGGAATCCCAGACTTCAGGTAAAGAATACTCATAAAGGTCCACCTTTGAGATGGTTGCAACTTCTCTCAAATCATATTTCTCCCACAGAACGCCTGGCAGCGGTCTTTATGACAACCTTCAGCAGTACAATCTGCCCTATGCTGAGGCCATATTTGAAATTAATTACTTTCATCACAATCCAAACCCTTTTTTTGCTCTTGCCAAAGAGCTTTATCCTGGTAATTACCAACCCAATCTGACACACTACTTCATTCGCCTGCTTCACGATAAGGGACAACTACTCAGGATGTACACGCAAAACATTGATGGACTCGAACGAAGTGAGTGAAGTTCTTTTATCTCACATTACTAACGGTAAAATACGTTTCCACTGAAAAATACTACTGCTTAATCAAGAAAAACATAATAGGGAATTTTATCTATACAGGTGCATCTCAATAAATTAGAATGTCATGGAAAAGTTCATTTATTTCAGTAATTCAACTCAAATTGGGAAACGTGTATTAAATAAATTCAATGCACACAGACTGAAGCAGTTTAAGTCTTTGGTTCTTTTAATTGTGATGATTTTGGCTCACATTTAACAAAAACACACCAATTCACTATCTTATCAAATTAGAATACTTCATTAGACCAATAAAAAAACATTTTTAGTGAACTGTTGGCCTTCTGATGAATTGGTGGGTCTTAAACTACTTCAGTCAGTGCTGAAAATCAAAATGGTCATATATGTCCAGTGGACTGAAGTCTGTCAGGTAAAACAAGACCCTATTGAACTCAAAAACATGTAGTAGTACACAAGTTGTAACATAGTACCCCTTTACTCAAAACTAGACTAAGTGGTAACTTGCACAGAGATGGTGAAACTGGTATTCGTATAATAATTAGGCTATTTTAATGAAAGCTGTTATTTATTATTATCAAAAGGTCTAACAGAGTCAACGATTGTGTAGATCATTTATAAATGTCATTGATCTTTCATTGATTTCAGTGGCTGGCATTCCCCCAAAGATGTTGGTGGAGGCACATGGAACATTTGCCACGGCCACATGCACAGTTTGCCGAAGGGATTACAAGGGAGAGGAACTCAGGGTGAGTATGTGTCGTTGAACCATGGCACTGAATATTTTACCCCTGGAACTGCACTTCAAATAAACTCGTACTCGTTTATAAACAAGCATTTCACAGCCTGATTCTGACAGAATATTCTTTCTCTGTGATTTATTTCTGGTATGGTTGTTGAAATAAAGAGTTAATCTCTTGACTTATGGCCATCTCCCATTAGAATGATATCATGGAAGGAACGATCCCCAAATGCCCTACCTGTAAAGGAATCATCAAGCCTGACATTGTGTTCTTTGGTGAGGAGCTCCCTCAGCAATTCTTCACCTACCTCACAGACTTCCCGATAGCAGACTTACTCATTGTCATGGGAACATCTCTAGAGGTGAGGAAAAGCTGCTGGATCCGTTAATGAGATTTTTGTCAAGCTTAGCTCTGGATTTGTACCCACTGAACAAATGCAGTGTGAGACCAAGACCCTTTAATACATTTAAACCCATTAGTTGCTGTATTTTATGAGTCTGTTTGCCACGTCTGGTTGGCCTGCACTTACATGGTTGAGTCTTTAGGGGCTTTCGCTCCAGTGGAAGGTTTTAGTTTCTCTAACTATTGGTGGAAGTACCTGCTTTTTGAAACATTTCCCCCCCCCAGGAAATTAACTCCATTAACAAGTGATAGATGGACCAGTGCCAGGCACTTCTCTGTCCTACATGTAGTCTGTGTATTTTTTTTTTTAATTTTATTATGTGATTTTAACTTCTGCTTTATAATGGTTAGGAATTAGTTGTTGTTTATATTTTTATTTTAACTCTGTTTTATTTATTTTAATTTTTTTGCACAATGTATTGCACAGCTACATACACTTTATTTTTTTTCCATAGCTTTCAAATTGAATATTGTTTGGAGGACAGCAACATAAAAAAAAAAAAAAAAAATTGAGGATAAAATGAATTTTTAATTCTTAATAATTTTATAATATATGTGTATATTATTATTATACAATTATTCTATTATTATTGTAAAATAATAAATAAAATAATTTGAAATGGTTTTATTACCAATTTATACCAAGTATACCTGTAAATATAATCTGCGGATCATTTGCAAAAACAGGTCTTGTGTTATGGAACTACATCCCCAGCAGATGTCGCTGTTGGGTTATCTGCTTACTGCTTTCAAAAAGGTCTGTTTTCTGCGTTGTTAGGTGGAGCCCTTCGCCAGCCTGGCTGGTGCCATGCGCGGTTCAGTGTCACGTCTTTTGATAAATCGAGATCTTGTGGGGCCTTTTGCTTGGGGGAACAAACGTCACAATGACGTGGCTGAGCTGGGTGACGTAGTTAGTGGGGTAAAAAAGCTGGTGGAGCTCCTTGGATGGAAGCAGGAATTAGAAGCCCTAATGAATGTTGGCAGAGACAAGGTAAGTTTTAATCAGTCTCTGTTCTTACATAAATCACACGAGTAGATGCATGTAGATTAGTCTGCTGTATTCTACAAGAGTTATGGAGATATACATTTTTTATGCTCCTCTTGCACCATTATCTGTCATATTTCAAATACCGTAATTGCCAGAATATTCTTCATGACTTTATCTTTAAATACTGGTCCAATGTAATAACATTGACAAAACAGCTCGAAGCTGCTTTACTATCTTTAACTGTGTTTAATGTTTCCTTTTTTGTAAGGAAATATTTGGTAGAAATGTTTATTCTCATTTCATAACCCCAAAAACTAGAGGTGTCTAAAAGTTTTCTCTCCTTTTCTATAGACTTCAGTGAACCAGGAGGAGTGAGCAACCGAATTTCATCCTGACATGGGATTGTTTGTTGTTCGGCCCTTTGGAAAGCCCAGTTATTGCCTCAGTAGTGAGCATGCACTAGAGGGACAGAGTTTCATTTGTTGAAAAGGTGTACTTGACTATATTGGGTTGAGCATGAAGATCAAGAACTTAACAGATAATGTTTTTGGTAATGTGGTAAAATAATGAATACAGTAATGTAGCTTAAATATGCAAAACAAGAATTTCATCTCTGTTTGTTTAGCTGGCTGTTATCCATCATCTTAAACAAATTTTATGACTGTGGTGATATGATTAATTTATTCTGTAACTAAGGGTGGTTCTGAGATAAAGTGAAAAAACACCCTGATGAATAATAAAAGCTTTTTCTAGAATATGAATGGAGTCCGTATCTTATGTGAGTGTGAATAATTTTTATCCTTTTTGTCAAATGTATCAATGCTTTTCCAAGAATAACTTTAAATGCAACATTATTAAAATACATTGAAAATGAAATAGAAAATGTCAAACCAAGCGTCATTATTGTAAACAAACATAGCACATACCAAACCTTTTACACACACACACAAATAAATAAACAAATAAACATATTGTTAGACATACTATTCCATGAAAATTAACAAGCAGATTTAAACATTTTGTAGATGGCAATACAGTGGAATATGTCTATA
This sequence comes from Carassius auratus, assembly GCF_003368295.1. Taxonomy (NCBI): domain Eukaryota; kingdom Metazoa; phylum Chordata; class Actinopteri; order Cypriniformes; family Cyprinidae; genus Carassius; species Carassius auratus. The sequence goes on along the minus strand of NC_039249.1, from coordinate 26,748,870 downwards.
ATTAATGTCATGAACTACACAGTAATTTTTAGTGATGTCCGAAATCATATTGCACATTATTGAGTGCACTCATTCAGTCCCATAATGCACTGCAGTAATTTGTGTAAACTGCTAACATGCACTCAGTGGCTAGCTGCTAGAAGATGCTCAAGCAACTAGGAGTTACACTGAAAAATTTCCATGCCTCATATAAAGATTACTTTTTTTCATGTAGTTTCTGAGTTTACATATTCATTTTTATTCACTACTTCAAGTGCACTGAAAGTGAAAGTGACGTGACATTCAGCCAAGTATGGTGACCCATACTCAAAATTCGTGCTCTGCATTTAACCCATCCAAAGTGCACACACAGTGTAATCACACACCTGGAGCAGTGGGCAGCCATTAATGCTGCGGCGCCCGGGGAGCAGTTGGGGGTTCGATGCCTTGGTCAAGTCACGGGATTGCCAGCCCGAGATTCGAACCCACAACCCCAAGGTTAGGAGTCAAACTCTCTGCACATGGGATTTTGCACACAACCAGCAAACATTTACTGAAAATATTGATGTCAGTTGGCTACTCCAAAAATGGCTCAGGAAAGTGTATGTTAAGTTCTAACAGAAGCTGTAGTATCATTGGTTTAAAGACATCACTTGGTTTGGTATATTCAGATATCTAAAGTCATTCAATTAACCATAAACAAATTACTGTATCTGCGAACAGTCCCTAAAGGAATAGATCACCAAAAATATATATATTTTTTGTCATCATTTACTCATCCTCTCACCATTTTAAACCTGTTCTTTCTAAAGTGTTGAACACAAGAGAAGATATTTTGAAGAACCAAACAGTGATTTGGTTCCATAGACTTCCATAGTAAGGAAATAAATATTATGAAAGTCAATGAGGACCATCAACTGTTTAATTTCCAGCATTCTTCAAAATATCTTATTTTATGTTTAACATTAGGAAGAAACTCGTACAGGTTTGGAACTGTGATAAATGACAATAACATCATTTTCATTTTTGGGTGGACTATCCCTTTAAGGGACTAACTAATTTACAGGCAAAGTCACAGTACATTAACAGAAGTCAGTAAAGAGAACTGAAAAACAGCAGAAAAACAAGGCCCAGGGTCTCTGTTTACCTGTGTGAACATGCTATAGTCCTGCTGCAGGGAGGCATAAGGACTACAGATGATAATTACAATTCCAGTAAACTGCAAAGTCTGTACTGCAAGATGCCTGCAGTGCTACAGGAAGGACAGCTGAACATCCTTGTAGTGGCAAACCACATGTAAACATGCGTCCCCCTGGACCTGTTCAAGAACTTACAAGAACCTTGTTGGAAAAGAGTGGAGTAACATCTCACAGCAAAAACTGGAAAATCTGGTGGAGTACAAAGATGCACTAGTTCTTAAAGCAGCTGGTGGCCACACAAGATATTCAAAGTGACTTGGATATCAGGGACTCATTAATCCATTTCTATTCGACAGTGAAACGTGTTCAGTTTATGTCTTAGTTGATGAGTCTTTTTATCTTAGTACAATTAATTCTGCATGTTAAGAAATTTAAGTAAAAGCAGTTGAGTATGTTGACATTGTTACATGTGCCTCAACTTACTTCCCACACATAGACGCTTCATTTGTCCAGTAAAAAAAGCAATGCATTTTGTGGTTTGGTTTGTCATGCCATGTAATGTTTTATATCTTTTTTTTTTTTTTTTTTTTTTTTACAGCGTTTTGACATTGTTGGAGTGAATGAAAAACAAGCTGTGCTCATCACATCCATAAACTCCCATATATTGACACACAATAAGGGAAATAGTTGCAGGACTCATTATTTTGTCTGTTGAGATGGTGAACTACGTAGTTCATTGTGTCATTACGTCTCAGAGTCTGAGTATGTCTGACACTACATCTCTGTCTATTTCAGTTCAGCCTGCTGGCTAGTGTTGCTCGGGACTATACAGGGTCTGAACAGATCAAGCAAACAACAACCTCAATTGTCCGACAATTCAAGATGTCTAATGGAAGAAACAAAATTTTTTAAAGAGTTAGATCTAGCTAGATTAATATATACATGTAAATGTTTTCAATAAAACAAAAAATTTTGATTTTATTTTTAAGAATCAGATACAAGGGGACCCTTGGTTGGGAAGGAAAGATGTTCACCAAGGCCTTGGTTGTTCTTAATTCTCTAAGAAATGCCAATATCAGGCTTAAGGGAGAAGCTGCACTTGATCACGCAGACATTTAATTTATAATTCAATGGGGGGGGGGGGTATGTGAAACTTTCTCATGATGTTTTGGAGGCTTCACAGAAAGCCTTCAATTCACTGTAACATTAGGAATTCCTATTTTAGACCTCTGTTAGAGAATAGTGGCTTTATCACAAATGTTTCATTGCACCAATATGCAGTTTCCATTTTCAGAAGAATGAAATCAAACTCAAAGCTATACAGGATCTATGGAAAATGTAAAATACTAGCAAAATCAAATGTATCAAAATATGCAGTGGCACTTGAGGGACTGTGCGGTTACTAAATCATAAAGTTTGTACATTGTGGTCTTTTAATTTCAAACATTACTGCAGGCAATAACATCTCATAGATCTGAAATATGCAATGCATTATTTATTATGTATCATTAATCTTAACTCGAACTGAGATATATTTTGACAGAGCAGGGCATATTTTAAAATGCTGTACAAATGTTCTAGGCACGACTGAGAATGTTTCGTTGCACTGAAAAGTCCTCTCTCTCTCTCTCTCTCTCTCTCTCTCTCTATATATATATAAAATAAGGATGTAGTACATGGTAGGCACAAACAAATAAAGTATTGGCAGAATTATTACAAAACAACACAATTAAACAGTTGCAGTCCAGTTTACAACTATATTTGTCTTTAACATAAATTATGGAATTGTTATCTCTTATGGGCCATTTGGTGTGTGTCAACAGCAGCGTGGAAGAAATCCTCTGAAGAACTTTCTGAATTCAGTGTTGAAGACAGTGTAGATAACTGGGTTCAGAGCACTGTTCACGTAACCCAGCCATGTCACTGTGCTCATCAGGTCTGGAGAGATGTGACAGGATTCACACAAGGCTCGTGTAGTGTGAACTACAAAAAAAGGAGTCCAGCAGAAGAGGAAGACACCTGCGGGAAGATCACACATCATGTCTCATATTCATTATCGAATTAAAGCACGATTTTGTGCATTTTCAGAGCATTTTCTGAGAAACTACTAAGCAAACCTTACATAAAAGAGTATGTTCAACATAAAACAATTATTTTGCTTTGCTAATTATATAGTTTTTATATTAAAATAATTCCAGTTCCTCTGCTTTTAAAAAGCAAGAAAAATGTTCACATCCATTAAAGGAATAGTTTAGCAAAAAATAATGTAAATGATTTAATTGAAACTGACTTGAAGAAAATTAGCAATACATCACTCGCCCACAAAGTGGATCCTCTCTAGTGAATGGGTGCCGTCAGAATGAGTCCAAACAGCTGATAAAAACATTATAATAATATACAAGTAATCCACTCCAGCTGTAACACTTTTTAACTTTAAACTGTAGTAGATTCTAACCAGAATATTAGCCCATCAATTCATAATAACATTTCCTCCAGCGAAAAAGTCCATCCCCTGTTGTCCTCACATCAAAAATACATGTCTACAACTGTTTTGACTGTTTTAGCCTATAAACATTGCTCGATCTGTGCTTATTTAAATATATATATATATATATATATATATATATATATATATATATATATATGCATTTAGCAGATGCTTTTATCCAAATACTTACAGTGCATTCAGGCTATATATATTTTTTTACTTTACAGTAGAAAGCAATATTATAGATAGAGGATTTATATTTTTTGTGGAAGCAATACTTTGAAGTTGGATTGTTCTTAATGTTGGATTTACTGATTACTTTTTGCTTCATAATTAATTAATTAATGGACAGGAGTTGTGTTGATTGCTGTGATATTTTTAACAGCTGTTTGGACTCTTATTCTGACGGCACCCATTCTCTGCAGAGGATCCACTGGTAAGCAAGGGATGTAATGCTAAATTTCTCTGTGAAATCTGCAAATAATAATCTGATGAAGAAACAAAGGCATCTACAGCCTGAATGGCCTGATAGTGAGTAAACTTTCAACAAATTCTTTTTGGAGGGAACTATTAATTTATTTACTATTAAAGCTGCGTTAGGGAACCTTTGACGCTCTAGCGGTTAATAAACATAACTGCTTGCGTCTTGCGGAAGAACATCGTAGCCGGAACTACTTCTCTCTGTTTATGTCTATGAAGAATCACAAAGGTACTGGGTTACTCCGCCGCGGTACCCCCGAAACAATCTTAAATAGTCCGAATATAAACACTTATTATAGGTGCACCCTAGTGATTTAGGACATGCCAAAAACACGGTTTGGAAAATGGATTCATGGTGTACTCGCTTATTATATAAATTTTTCTACATTTTGAACACAAACAAAGTTATGGACCGCAGCTCTGATTGGTTGTTTTTTACCAGGAGCGGCTGACTTTCTGCAAATGGCAATAGGACCACTGGGAGGAGCCAGAGGAGCTTGATTTTTTTCACAGATTATCTGTCTCATATTCTACTGTCAGGACATAATGACAGGTTTAATAAATATGTAAAAAATATATATTTACAAAAGTTCCCGACTGCACCTTTAATTTATTGACTATTCACTTAAAGGTTGAAGTCTGTATGGGCCAAAACACTGCACTAGAATAAATGTTCAAATCTACACTTTCAAGACTAAGTTTAACTAGACTTTAACATTACATGTGATTAGTGTGATACGTTTTATTAACATTTAATTAAGTGTCATGACCCTTTCTGGTTCAGAAAACCCAAGAAAGACTGCATGAGAAGAACTGTTTACACACTTTACATAAAATCCACCCACATGAATTCCACATAAAACAGTATTTACACTACTGAAAGGACAATTTATATTAAGTCACTGCTTAATTGACTCAAAAATGTATAAGGCTAATAAATACAAGTGCTTTCACATCAAAACTAAAGCAGCATCCAGATCTGCGCTTTAACCTGGCAAGAATGCCTGGTTCATTACTGTCAATGTGTTTTTTGTGTGTTGTTGTAAATTTGATGAAACTCAAAATTATTTTCTGTGACTGATGACAGCATGCAATAACAATCCCGAATTACTCCATTAATATGCAGAATATTGTAGTCAGAGTCCTGCTTCTGTTCTGATAAAGCATAAAAAAATAATAATAAAAAAAGACCAGTCCTGGATCAAAATATTAATGAATGACTTTAAGAGCTCTGGAAAGCTTTGAATAACCCAGAAACCCGCAAAATCACAGCCAAAAATTCTGCATTACGCAATGCTGGCATAATAATGTCTTATGAAAGTAACCAAACTATGTCAAATAAAATGTTATGAATAACAAGTGAGACAAAGCTACACATATAAATCAACCTCATGTATATTATAGATATTAATGTGCTCCTCCAGTGGCCTCGGCTCTGCTGAATTATTCAAGTATAGTAATGGTGTTTCTATAAATACCCAGTAATGGAGTTAGAATAAGTTTCAGATCATCTACATAACTTCAATAAGATGTTTCTGTGATGCAAAAGAAATGTTTACATCTTTGTAAATGTCACCTCTTTCCCAACTATAACTTTAGGCCCTATGAATCCACACGAGGAGGTGAGTTGCACATTCTTTGTACAATACATTTGGAAATTTCCTGTTGTTACCATGAGAAGTAATTTAACCTATAGGCATGTATAGTCATATTAAATAAGATTATTGACATGAATAGAAGGTGTTACCACATAAAGCATAACCTTGTATAGTTTATATAATTTTATATAAAAGAGAGTGGGGTAATCTGTGCCAGTTTCCAATTCTCATGTTGTTACAAATGTGTTTGAACATCTAAGTTCTGTGTAACACAAATTAAACTATTAAAGTATATTGGGTCTAATGTTGTATGGACAAAATTATTTTTCAAAATATCTTCTTTTGTGTTCTCCAGAAAAAAAAAGAAAGTCATATGAATTTTGCTTGACATTTGGGTAAGTTAATAATTATAGAATTTGGGTGAAATATCACTTTAAGTTTTTAAGCAAGTAAAAATAACAAAGATGAAACTAATGTAAAACTATACTTCATGATGTCTGCTATGAACAAAGATTACGTGAATGCATAATTAATATAATATAATTAGTGCTGTCAAATGATTAATCACGATTGATCACATACAAAATAAAAGTTTTTGCATAATATATGTGTGTTTTGTGTATATTTATTATGTATGTATATATATATATATATATATACACACACACATATAGTATGTTTTGAAAATATTTACATGACTATATTTATATAATTTATATAATAAATAAATATATTTAATATATAAACAGAATATTTTTCTGAAATATATACATGCATGTGTGTGTATTTATATATACTTAATAAATATACACAGCACACATAAATATATTTTGTAAACAAAAACTTTTATTTTGGATGCGATTAATCGCATTATTATAGAAAGATTATAGAAATAGAAATAAGTTTCCCTATGGATCAGCTATGATTTGATATAATGAACAGGTTTTCAACAACAACAATAATGAAGAAGAACACAAGTCTAATCTTTTCTATTATGTCTCAGTGTTAATAAATGGTGGCCGGGAAATGAGGTTAAGGCACCAGGTGAACCATGACATCATAATTGGATAGAGGGATTTGCCTGTAGTTCATTTTATCTGTGTGTTGCAGGGAAATTCAGCTTCTGTGGCAATTTCCTTCAAAGTTTTGAAGCTTATAATTACCTGGGCAGAATAATTAAACTGTCGATAAAAGTTAATAAAAGCATTTATTAAGTAGTATTTTTATGTCTTTTTCATTCTACTTTTTGAGGCCCTTAAATTAGTTATTTATTATGCACTTTCAACTCCAGCAAGACTGAAACAAACAAACAAATACACCAAAGCTTACCCACAACAACAGGTAAAACCCTCATAGCTTTTCTCTCCCTTCCATTGATCTTAGCCCTCTTCTTTCTCTGAGGTGGCTGGCCATACTGAATGTCAGGGAAGGCCACAGTCTGAATGGGGCTGTTTTTGTACTCAGGTGGGAAGGGGCAGACAGGCCTTGGGTAGTCATCAAGCTCCTCAAGACTGGACTGAGCCAAGTCCCTCTCAATGACCCGGGGCAGAGATGCAGGCAGAGCCCCCAAAGGCGGGAGGGCAGCAGCCACTGCAGCATGCTGCAAACTGCGGCAGGCCTGGATACTGTTTCTCAGTTTGGCTTTGCGTGATTCTTCCCACTTACGCAAACCATGGAACATCCCAAAGTACAGTAGGAGCATAATGGGACACGGGATGAAAAAGGAACAGACAGACGAATAAACCACATAATTGTTGTCTTCAAGTTTGCATTCTCTGGGGTCTCTTTGAGGAACATTGTTTATTCCGAAGATGACAGGAGACGCCACAGCCAGCGCCAACAGCCATGTAGCAGAAAGTAACAGAATCTGCCGATAGTCAACGTGTTTCCTGTTGTAGTTAAGTGGTATGGACACTGCTATAAACCTGTCAACAGAATGCACATTGAAATTTACCATCAGGACAAACGGGAAAAAAGCTTTCTAAGCACTATTATCATAACATATCATATCTCAAGCAGTTTTGCTCAGGACTAAGATAAAACAAGAATAAACAAGTGTGTCCTTTAAATTAAACAGGAAACAGCTCGTAAATGTTATCGTGAGCTGACAGTATGCAAAATGATTAACATGAATGCTGAAAGGAAATTTTTTGGAGTGTTCGGTTTCATGTGCTTAATAGCCAATAGTTCACTGCACAAAATATATTATGGTAACCAGAAACCATATTTATTCTCATCGCAAAAGAACCCATAGGATTTAAATTAGTCTGGGTCATTATTTTCTTTCACTTTTTGGATAGTTTTGTTCATAGAGTTTAATGATGAGGGCATGTCATGCATTGTAGCTACTCATAATGTAATAACTGCACATAATGTAAAAACAAGAGTTTTGTATGTATAATGGAATAAATATTACTTTATTATTGTAATAAAATGTTCATAATGTAATCATTTCACAAAATGTAATACATTCTTGAGCTCTTAATGTAACAATAATTTTTCAATGTTATCATTTTTTTTTCATATAATAGGTTATTGTATGAGAAATGTATTACATTATGAACACACTGTGGCAACTTATAATGTAATCACAGTTCATAAGGTAATATAAAACAACTATTATGTTTACAATATCATAATTAGCTTTCAATATAATAAATGTGAACACAAAACAATCATATTTTTATTAAAATAAAATTAGGCTTATTAGGCTACATTGTGAACTTTTTTATAAAAAGCTTATAATTTTGTAATTAGTGACACGCTTAATTTTTGATATATATAGGCCTGCTTTTGCAGACGGGGCTTAGACTAAGCCAGGATTAGGCCATACTTCAATTAGGACATTTAAATAATTTTCTTTATAAACGTAACTTAGAAAAAAAACATTACTAGTGTGCATTTTGAGATCTCTATCTCTCATACACATAGGCTAAATAACAGCACAAATATTTTGACTTGGCTGCTTATACTTTATTCTAAGTATAAATATGACAATATTACAATATTTTTGGTCAGTTTATAATGTAATAAATTTCTCATAATATAATAATTGTTATTACATTATGAGCTAAAGATTTTATTACATAGAAAATTATTATGATGAATATTTTAATACAATAATATTGTAATGCTACATCATGTACAGTTTTTACATTATGTGCAGTTATTACATTATGCGTTGCTACACACATTTAACATCTTCCTGATTTGGCCAGGCTCTTAGTCAACAATCAGTTTGTGCCAAAATGGGACACACTGCCTTTGACATCAACAACAAAAGACATTACATTTATTCTGATGCATTTTATTATTTGCATTTAGCATTGTTGCTATCAGATGTGGCCCATTTTTTGGTCACGACTCACTTAACTAATTCACAAGATATTGCTCCGATTAGCTTTATTAAATAAAAATACTCTCAAGTTGTGTGTGCTGTGTGCAGCACTGATATGCTGGAAAATAGTCTTGTGCACAGTAAGAATAAACTTCAAGACCGGCATGACCTGTTTCTGCAATCCTGATTAGGTCAAAATAATATGCTAAAAACTGATTATACAGTCTGCATTCTTTCTCAGGAAAATGCCTGAGGGCTCCCAAACAACTTTTCTCATTCATATTAATGCTAAACAAAATATCAGGGATATTTGACTGAAATTAAAATACAAACCTGTCCACACTGATTGCACAAAGGTTGAATATTGATGCTGTACAGAGCATTACATCCATGGTCATTAGTCCATCGCAAACAGCCACATCCAAGGACCAGACACCACCTTGAAACTGGAAAGGCAGATTTACTGGGTCAAGAAAGAGTTTTAATGAGCACACTTCTTTACATTGAAGAGCATATTTGATTCATTTCAATTAGGTAACCAACTTTTTTGGATATAGATTCAGACTGTCCTTGATTCTCGTAATGAGTCAAACTAACTTAATGAGTCTAACGAAGCCACAACTTGACGGATTTAATGTGATGGCAACTTGAGGATAACAAGATAAGTGGACTAACCTAAAAAGCTTGAGAAAGGGATTCAAAGAGGGAGTTATCTAGGAGCCTATGTAGTAACTCTTTTCAGATAAACTACCGGTATCTATCTATACACATACATTCAGTATAAACACATAATGAACAAGTTACATTTGTCATTTATTATAAATTAGAATGTAATCGTAATAATATATGAAAATTGTCTGTTACACTACACTACTTAAAAGTCTATAGTCTATATCACAGTGCTCATTCATTTCTGATACACTGACCTACTGTACAGTATTTTGATATAAAGTAGACCTGCATGCCTTATAAAATGCATTTTTTAAACATATATATATATATATATATATATATATATATATATATATATATATATATATATACTGGGGAATTTAAACGAATTATGCAGCTCTCATTATGTCTCAAACAGGTATTGCGCTTAAACACAACACTTACCTCTGCAAAGACAAACAGGGGTAAAACCAAAACTGCCAACAGCAGATCTGCCACAGCCAAACTCACTATGAAATAGTTTGTCGTTGTCTTCAAGGCTTTTTCCTTGTAAACACTCAGGCACACAAGCGCGTTTCCACAAATGATGACAATAATGAGCAAAACCCCAAATATGAGAGCAGGAACATTGTAGGTAAAGAGCTCGTGCTGAAGTGTGTTGTTCACGCTCGAGATATTCACAGACATTGTTCTTGATCCGAGCGAGAACGGCTTCTTCGGGGAAACTTTTCAGAAATGTCTCATGTTGTCCTGTCCACTGTGGTCCATCTCTGCTCATCTTGTGTTAGTCAGAAGACAAGCCATCTATACCAGCAGCACAGCGCCAGAGATGGTGCATTGAGTAGGTCAATCCATCTGCTGTCTCTCCTTAAATAACACAGTCCGTTAATCTGTGAAAATCGCGAGCTGCATTTTGTTTAAGGGGAGCTGCTGTCAAAATAAAACTTTTCGACGTTGAAAAAAAAAGGAAAGGAAAAAGAAAAAAATAGTAGCCGCTCCAACCGCTTGACCAATGGTGAGGCACTTGCAGGCGGGCTCAAGAAAGATCATTTATTATGAGTGGCTGCAGGCTGTTAAGGCGCTCTGTAGGCTGCTATATGAGTAGCCTCGTCTTTTAATCGCCCTGCCTTTTTATATATATATAGCTAAAAACCTTTCTGTTTGTTTTCCTCCCAAGAGGATTTTTTTAATTAATCGAGATATTGCATTACATTTATTGAATAGACTATTTATATTTAATTTTATATATTACGTTTATTTGTAGGTTACATGTAGGCTAGTCTATAGGGGAGACTCACAGGTTCTCATAGCATGCTGAATATTTAGGTAGGTTTATTTTTAAAGTCGGTTTTCGTAACCTACGTGTAGGCTACATTGCGTGAAAAATAAATAAATGAATACATTTAAAAAGTGAATAGAAAAATTGCTCTTTTATTGTATTAAACAACCTATGTAAGTGTCCCAGCTAAAATAAACAGCAAAACAATTAGGAAATACAAAACTCATTCACTTATGAAAAAGTAAAAATGTACAGTGTGTGTTTTGAACAACAAATATGAAAATTAATAAAGTTCAAAACTTGTGAAGGCTATCATTATAAAGAAAAAGAGCTGAAAGATTCTTCAAAACCTCTTTTGTTTGCTGCAAAAGAAAGAAAATCAAACGTTTAACCTTGTATAAAATAAGTGTAGTTAATGGTGTTGAATGTGGACTTCTATTTTAAATCTTAAAAGAACATTATAAAGCATACTTGCATAATATTATTTAAAAGGCCACTTAAGTGTGTTTGTTAGTGTTTAATTGCACACTAACAAAAGCACATGTGAAAAGCTTTATTATAATGTAACTGTAAGTTATTTAATTACATTTAAAGTTAATAAATTTTAAATGTACTAAATTTCAACTTCATCATTACAAGTTTGTAATTGCATGCACATCTGAGGCCAATTCACAGGCTCTACAAAAGGCTCACTCTCTTGCTCATCTGTGCCGAGTGTTGTTAGTGTTTAGCGCTCGAGAGCGTTAGCTACTTTGCAGAGCCGTTTCCCTTACTGAGTTTCGTTTCATGTCTTAGCTTTAGTTTAATCATTCTAGTTTCATCCCATGCCTTGACCTTCTGCCTGCCTTTGTTTACCTCTCTAGTCTTGTCCCTGTTGGACTTTGTCTACCCCTTGCCTGAGCATCGCCAGTATACGGATGACCCTATTGGATATTGGACTACCCTATTGGATATTGTTCACAGATTGCAGATCCACACACGCCTATGCATCATTCTTTGTCTTGTCTCCTCTGTCCCTTTTGTCTCCTCATTGTCTGATCTTAGCCTGTCTTACCATGTGGTCTAAAAGCCTTTGCATTTGGATCCACGCATTTCTTGTTGTGTCGGCTCCATAACAGTTAACTAATTGTATTTAAAAATGTCCAAAAACATTACATTGAGTTTGCACAAGTATTATTTTGAGTATTTATGTAATACATGTCTCTGTACTCATTTAAAAAGTATGTTAAGTGTATTTCTTTTCTTCTCAGGGTGAGGAAATAATGACGTTTGAACTACAGTACAGACCAAAAATTTGGACACACCTCTTTCAAAGAGTTTTCTTCATTTCCATGACTATGAAAATTGTAGATTCATACTGAAGGCATCAAAACTATGAATTAACACATGTGGAATTATGGAATTATATACATAACAAAAAAGTGTGAAACAACTGAAAATATGTCATATTCTAGGTTCTTCAAAGTAGCCACCTTTTGCTTTGATTACTGCTTTGCACACTCTTGGCATTCTCTTGATGAGCTTCAAGAGGTAGTCACCTGAAATGGTTTTCCAACAGTCTTGAAGGAGTTCCCCGAGAGATGCTTAGCTCTTGTTGGCCCTTTTGCCTTCTGTCTGTGGTCCAGCTCACCCCTAAACCATCTCGATTGGGTTCAGGTCCAGTGACTGTGGAGGCCAGCTCATCTGTCGCAGCACCCCATCACTCTCCTTCTTGCTCAAATAGCCCTTGATGCCTTCAGTGTGACTCTACAATCTGCATAGTCATGAAAATAAAGAAAACTCTTTCAATGAGCAGGTGTGTCCAAACTTTTGGTCTGTACTGTATATGTGAACTTACCTTAACTCCATTAATGTATTTGTTCACCCCATGCAGAGTAAAGGCCACTTTTAACTACAGATAACTATGAAGTCCTGCTCCAAAGCAGGGTTTGCATTCCCAAAATTGTGATTTATTTATTAACATATGAGGTTCTCCTTAAGTTGCTTCAGTATATGTTTCCTCTGATCATACTGCCTGGGGCCAGGGGGACATATAAGATATTAACTGAAGTCATTATTGTAATCACATGTAAAATGAAGGTCTACAGTACAAGCAAGATGGTTTTAGTCTTAAGTGTTTTGAGCTCTTTTGAACTTTTTCCTCCAGGGAAAGTAGACTTCTGAGTTACACTCTTTGTCTGAATACTGGAACTAAAGAATAAATCTTGTTCTCGTATTTTCACCTCCATACACTCAGACATAGGTGAAAGTGTAAAGTGAGAATAGCAATCTGGCAGATTGTGGGGGAAGATAAAAGTTAATTCAGAAGGGAAATAAAGTCTCAGATAACTTTGGGGTAACTTGAAGATTAAACCTTGTCTTCCTCAAGATTCTAATAAAAGTAATTTCCACTTTGTAATATGTATAGACTGTAGGCTCAGTAGTCTACAGAAACTTCAACAGATTACAGGTGCTTCTCAATAAATTAGAATGTAGAGGAAAAGTTAATTTATTTCAGTAATTAAACTCAAATTGTGAAACTCATGTATGAAATAAATTGAATGCACACAGACTGAAGTAGTTTAAGTCTTTAGTATTTTTAATTGTGATGATTTTGGCTCACAATTAACAAAAATCCAACTATTCACCATCTAAACAAATTTGAATACTTCATAAGACCAATTAAAAAAAACCATTAAGTGCATTGTTGGCCTTCTGGAAAGTATGCTAATTTACTTTACATGTACTCGGTAGGGGCTCCTTTTGCTTTAATTACTGCCTCAATTCGGCGTGGGATGGAGGTGATCAATTTGTGGCACTGGTGAGGTGGTATGGAAGCCCAGGTTCCTTTGACAGTGGCCTTCAGCTCATCTGCATTTTTTGGTTTCTTGTTTCTCATTTCCTCTTGACAATAGCCCTTAGATTCTCTCTGGGGTTCACACCAACACCATGGTCATTTAAGCAACTTTTGTGCTTTTGGCAGTGTGGGCAGGTGCCAAATCCTGCTGGAAAATGAAATCAGCATCTTTAAAGAGCTGGTCAGCAGAAGGAAGCATGAAGTGCTCCAAGATTTCTTGTAAAAAGGGTGCAGTGACTTTAGTTTTTAAAAAACACAATGGACCAACACCAGCAAATGACATTGCATTAACACTGGACTTCAAGCAACTTGGTGGCTCTTGATGCCTTGACCACAGCCTCAGTCCATTCCTTGTGAATTTCTCTGAAATTCTTGAATCAATTTTGCTTGACAATCCTCATAAGCTGCGGTTCTCTCGGTTGTTTGTGCATCTTTTTCTTCCACACTTTGCTGTTCCACTAAACTTTCTGTTTACATGCTTGGAATGCAGCACTCTGTGAACAGCCAGCTTATTGACAATACATTTTTGTGACTTATGTGGAAGATTTTTATTAGTAAGATTTTAATCAATCAAGAATAATCAATGTGAATCAAGCCATTTTTGTTGCTAGTTGTTTTTCCATTATAATCCTATAGGTAATGGATAGAAAGTTGCCCACGTGCTGGAATGTTCAGAACTGAGGATAAGCATATGGCCAGACAAGGGCCTTCCGTTTTACCAAAACAAGTAGGGGCCTCTCCTCCCTAGGGAGGGATCAAAATTGCAAGCATAAGGAAAAGTTTGACTATTTGGAAACGCCCTGTATAGGGTATATAATGAGATGCAACCTAGCATTTCGGGAGATCTCCTTGCAAGGACCTCTCGGCTTTGTTTTGCTTAAAATAAAGTCTTCTCTTCTGAGAGAAAAATCCCTGACTGAGTTCGACACTTTGGAGAACCGGCAAAATACACCACACTTACACTCCTTGTGAAGGGTGTCAGTGATTGTCAGAGGCCATTTTGAAAGCTCAGCAAACATTTGCAGGTGTTTTAAGCTGATTAGCTGACTGGCATGTCATCATATTCTAATTTGTGAATTGGTGGGTTTTTGTTAAATGTGAGCCAAAATTATCACAATTAAAAGAACCAAAGACTTCGACTACTTCAGTCTGTGTGCAGTGAATTTATTTAATACATGAGTTTCAAAATTTGAGTTGAATTACTGAAATAAATGAACTTTTCCATGACATTCTAATTTACTGAGAAGCACCTGTATGTAAAAAGTCCTGTTTGGGCTCTGAGAGACCCCAAGTTTTGTTTTATGTAGGGTTAATACTGGTAAAGTGGGACACTTTCTGATAATTTATATTCTGCATACTTTTTTATTATGATCCAAATGTCTTAGCCGCTCATATGATACTATTCTCAATAGCTTAAGAGCTCTACTATACTATAGACAATAAAAAAGAAAGAAACATTAAACAAAGGATGGATGACTCTTCCTCAAACACACAATGACCCCAAACCACATTTTTCAAGGCGTTACTGTCAAACTGGGACACCTTTATTGGAAAACTGGGCCACTTAAAACACATTCAGTTGTTATTCAAGTGTAGGCCTTATAAATTAAATACACAATAACAATATAAACAACAATATAAACAACAACAACAATAATATAAACATCACTTTTTTTTAAGAAGGGGTGCAGGTACAGCAAATTCAAACCACCCCCTCCCTCGCCTGCCCACAAAATTTATATTGGGTTAAATTTATTTCATTCTGTAATGCCACGCCAATAGAGGGAGCCCTCTCCCGAGTACTGACTGTGTTCCGCTCCCTCTGCTTCACCTGTACTTCCTGTTTGTGCAATATATAAGCATGGCCGCAACCACTATCACGTTGCAAAGTATTGCCAGCCTGTCTGCCTTACCGAGCATTTTTCCCATGGCCATAGTTTGCCTTATTGTGTATGATCTTTGCCTGGTTTCCTCGTTTCTGCCTTTGGATTTGCCCACTGTCTTGTTGTTTGGATTGGACTGCCTATCTGTGTATGATTCTCTGCCTTCTACGATTACGATCCTCTGCCTACTGTTTGGATTTGTCTGCTGTGGATGTTATTAAACTGCACATGGATTCTAACGCCGCCTCCGCGTCATTACACATACAAATAAAAAAATAAAATAAAAAATAACCTTCATTAACATCTCTTCTTGTAGGAATTAACTGATTGCACACAGGCTTAATTTAATTTCTGTATGGTAGGTTGATCTGCACGTCAATACAGCCAGTGCAAGTGAACACCTCCCAGTCTTCAATGAGGCCATTCTCCTCTCCACACGTCTCATGGAACCAGTCCTCGCAAACAATGCACATGATCCAGTCCTCTGTCTTCTTTGGATCATTTGCATCACCAAATTTGGCTTTACAAATATTGCAAATGTCCTGGCCATCCGAGCTTGTACCCTCTATCTTTCTTTTTTTTTTTTTTTTTTCTTTTTTTTTTTTGGTAGGCTTTGTTTGTTTTTTGAAAAGTGTTAATTGCGTGTGTCTCACGGTGAATGTGTGAGAGCTGGCGTAGTTTAAGTCAGTCTTTTTTTAAATATCTAGCTAACTAACTAAATGTATGAGGGACATATAAAAAGTTAACTCAATTCCTCCATTAGAATGACTTGAATGGCTGTCCCAGTTTGCCAGTATAATACCCTGTCCCAATTTAACAAAATACTATTGGCAAACTGGGACCTTGTCAAAATCGCATTAAAAACCCCCCAAGAAGATTAATATGAATGTGATTTTTACAAATTCTGATTCACCATTACATCTGTCACAGTGGGGCACTGTGACTAGAGACTGGCACTGGACTTAGAACACAACACACTAGGCATGCATAGACTTTTCATACAACAACACATATTTGTTTTGCGCAATGTAACACCAATTAACACCAGGTATGTGTGTGTATGTAATTGATTGTGTATTGTTTAAGTGTTGATCCTGTTCTCACCATTTTTTGTTTAGGTTAACACTTGGTGAGTCAATTTTTTTTTTTTTTTTGTTAATTTGTGTATTGTTAAGAATACAAACAAAACCGGTTGACATGTTAAATGTTTATTGTTTTCAATTATCCACTTACATAAAGTAAACCGTCATACTTACGTACTGGAACATTTTCTCATAAAAAACAGAAGAAACCCAGGCACCACATTGCCACCATTTTTAAATACCTGTTTCCCGCCAATAGAAGGCACACTTAATTGGTCTCATGCCGGAGGGGGAGATTGGTGTTTGTTTGATGCTTTGGTAAACCATAATAATGAATTTAGTTTGTGTTGTTTGAAATGGTTGTATATTTCTGCATGTTTTTAGTTCTAATAGTTATGCCTTTGTTACAATTAAGTTGCTATTTAATTGTTTTGTCTTTCTTGAACTAATTGGTTACCATCAATTATTTAATGGTTTAGTCCTAGTGGGAGGGGCTTATACTTTTTAAGTGTTTCTCTCAGTCTGGTAAAGGAAGCTCGTAGAGTGAGTCGGGGAAAAGTTGCTTGCTTGATTTTTGGGTCAAATTATTGACATAGCCAAAAGTTTTGTTTGTACATTTAAACTTTGTACAATTGTTTTTTCTATTTTTTTTTTTGTATTTATTTTTATTTTATGTTTTTCTACTTTTTGAGTTACACTGTAAATATAATTTGAATTATTTTGGAAAATCTTTGTTTTTCACATTTTGGAATAAACACCAACTTTTTGACTTCATCAGCACGTCACTTCATTTTTTCACGCCTCCATGGGCCGGTACATCCAGAGCAGGGGTGCCGCCACTGCTTGAACATCTTGTAGCAGTTGGCACACCACTGTCTCTGTTACAACATCCTATAACAAAATATATAAAAATTACAAATGATCCATGAGTTGTTTTATTTTTATAACCGTAACATTATTTACCCCAGAATGCTATGTCATTTTACTTACCATCACAGTTCACTGCAAGGTTGTTAAATATGATGTGCCACACTCCAGAAGTGATGTCATAGCCACAGAATTTTTTTTTTTTACATACTTGCTACTGATGAGCTCAGTGTTGATTTTTAGTAAAAAAAAACATATCCATGTAAAGATATAAATTATTAAGCTTAACTGTCCCACTTTACCCATTGTCCCACTTTACCAGTATTCACCCTATGTATTTTTCCCCCCAAAAAAGTGTACTTAGCACAAGATGGGAAACCATTTACACGAAGACAATTTTTATAAATATATGAAACAGAAGGATTAAAGTCATTTAGGTTTGGACTGACATGGTGGGTTAAATATAACAGAATTCTCATTTTTGACAAACTAACACTGAAATAATTCTAGACAAATGCATTTTTATGATGTTTGAAACCATACAACATTAATAAAAGCAATGAATTTTCACATGCTAAGATTAAAAGATAAGTCAAGAGTTGTCAGATTGACCTCAAACAAAAACATTGTTATACTTTTCTTAAAGTCTATGTTCAATACCAAACAACAGCGGGTTAACGTAATATCTGTTGACTGCATTTCAGTTAGGTCAGAGTAAAATGTTTAAAGAATTTGAAAGGAAAATAATTTCAAAAATACTATTATTATTTTTACATATAAAGCTTTGTGGGAAGAATGTTGAAGAAAAACAGGGTTAGGCTTTCTATTATCAAAGCAAATAGTCTGATATTTTAAATGTTTGAATAAAAAGCTTCACATGCACTATATTGATATAAATTCCGTATAGTACAGTTTATAAAACATTTAATTGAATTTACAAGCATTACTGACAGATATGTAATATATATATATATATATCTATATTTTTTTTGGGATGCCCTCTTTGTGTGATACAGTTAAGGCAAACAGTATTTAGTATTGAGAATAAGATGTTACAGTTTAAATAAGCTCTGCATTCATGACTTTTGACTCTAACATCATTCTGCCACAGCAAGTTACTGTATTATTATAAATAAGCCTATATTATATATTCCATGTTATTGTTTTCTGTTCCTCTCATGATTGGCTTAGAATTGATTAAATCCTTATGGTGTTTAATTTCTCTAGGCTTAAGGACACACCTGGTTTCTCAAAATGGCAAACATATACAAGGTCACCCAAATGTTGTGATTGGATTTTATCCCAAGGGCTTTAAGATAATTTTGAACCTTTTGAGAATATCATATTCAAAACCTTTTAAATCAATTTTAAATTGTCCATTAAATTGTCTTTTTTCTTACAATTGGCAGTTAATGAATAAACGGCATATATCTACAGTTGTTGTTTTTTTTTTACAATTATTTTCAGTTTTAAGGCCCCTTTGCACAGTACTGGTTATTTAGATTTATAGATATATTGTAGCTGGATGCAGTGTAAACAGGTTAGCTATATACAGCCATCTACGTCTGCTGACTCTCTAGAGGTTTCTTTTTCTGGGTTTTACCATTGGCCAAATGTAATTTATCTGGACATACAGAATACACTAGACAACTACTGTGGTGTAGGTGGAGATATAAAATGGAATAGAAATAAGACAAAAATATAGCAATAAGTAGAAATACACAATTACAATTAAGTACAAGACATTTAAAGTAAAAAAAAAAATCTTCCATTATTTTTGGTAATACCTGTTAGTAAATTATTGATACTTTATTTAATAATTTGATGTGTAAAATATGGTATTTGCACCATGAGATGGTAACATATCAAGACATGACACTGAAAGTAAGTTTGAAAACATACATCAATTTGATCATTAATTGACCTAAATGCTAGATTGACAATATTTTTAGATAAATATTTAATATATTATTTTGATGAAGATGCATGTATATGTTTGCTTATTTATTTTAATTTAGTTAATATTATTTAATTGTATTCCTTTTTTGTTCTATTACTCCAGTATCAATGTTTGAAACTAAGCACTCTTTGGCTCTGAGCTTTGAGAAGATTGTCCCTGTGAAACACATTCACCTCATACAACTTTCAAGTCTGATATTTGGAATGATGGTGGACAGCATGTGCTACTAGTTTCTGTGCAATCTAGATTCACTTATTAAAACTCTGACTTAAAGAACTGGTATTGCAAGCTGCATTAAATATAGCCTTACAGAAGGAAAATAATGTTTTGTTTTTATATGATAAGTCAATGAATGCATTCCAAACTTTTTTACAGTTTCATGTAATATATATATATATATATATATATATATATATATATATATATATATATATATATATATATATATATATATATATATATATGTATGTATGTATGTAAGTATCACAAGGAGTAAAACCAAAGAATATAGTTCTGATGTGCAGAACAAGATTGATGAGCTTCACAAAATGGAAAGTTGCTGTAAGAAAAGAGGTAAAGCATTGAAAGTCCCAATTTCCACCATCAAGGCAATAATTAAGGGATTCCAATCAATTAAAGCTGTAACAAATCTGCCTGGAAGAGGACATGTGTCTTTATCATCCTAATGCACAGTGAGGAGGAGAGACTGAGTGGCCAAAGGATCACATCTAGAGAATTGCAAAGATTAGTTGAGACTTGGGGTCATAAAGACTAAAACAATCAAAGAGCCCCTACATTACCACATGTTGTTCGGGAGGGTTTCAAGGAAAATCACCTTGCTCATCCAAAAACAAATTCCAGCATATTCAGTTGTCAGACATGACTGAAACATCAACTTCCACTCGCTTCTATGGTCAGACGAAATGAAACAAACAACAAAAAAGAGCTTTTGAGCAGCAAACCCACCAGATGGGTTAAGTAAAAACAGGGATAAAAAGTACCCCATGTCCAGGGTTAATTATACTGCTGGATCTTTAATGTTGTAGGCGTGTTTTTCTGTCTGAGGTCCTGGACGTCATGTCCAGATACATGGCATAAAGGATTCAAATCAGATACCAAAAAGATAAAAAATCTAACCCTGACTGCCTCTGTTAGAAATCTTAAAATGGGCCATAGATGGACCTTCCATCAGGACAATAATCCAAAACAAATCTTAAAATCAACACAAAAATGCATCCAAAATGCACACACACACACTGTGAGCACACACCCGGAGCAGTGGGCAGCCATTTATGCTGCGGCACCCGGGGAGCAGTTGGGGGTTCGATGCCTTGCTCAAGGGCACCTAAGTCAAGGTACTGAAGGTGGAGAGAGAGCTGTTCATGCCCTCCCCCCACCCACAATTCCATCCGGCCCGAGACTAGAACTCACAACCCTTCGATTGGGAGTCCAACCCTCTAACCATTAGGCCACGACTTCCCCAAAATAATTGTGGCCAACGTGAACTAGATAAAACATTTATTTCATGCTTTTGATTGTTATACTTCAATTAAAGTTTAGAATTTTGTACATGTTTTGAATGAAATATCAAAAGGATGAACAATGCAGATTTATTTTCACAGCTGGCTTTGCTCATTTTTACCAATGGTGCCAATAGTAGTGGAGGGCACTATATATATATTCCAGCATATTCAGTTGTATATATATATATATATATATATATATATATATATATATATATATATATATATATATATATATATAGGCTTCTGTCAAAGCAGAGTACAGTCAACAAGTATGGCAGGACATACCAGATGGAGTTGTCCTGTCAGTCAAGATTTCGAACTGGATAAAAAACCTTACAGATGAATTGCCAAGTGCATCTGATTGGCAAGGAGAAAAGGAAGTAGAGTTTACAGCCATGCTGCAGGAAATTAAACGACATACAGTGGGTACGGAAAGTATTCAGACCCCCTTAAATTTTTAACTTTTTGTTATATTGCAGCCATTTGCTAAAATAATTTAAGTTATTTTTTTTCCTCATTAATGTATGAGGAAATGTATTTTTAATGTATTTTTTTCCTCATTCTGACCATCTCCCTACACAACCATTAACACATCCTGCAATCCCACCCTCCACACCTCCTGCTCTTCAAATCTGTGAAGATGATGTGCGCCAGGTCTTCAAGAAGAACAAAAGAAGAAAATCACCAGGCCCAGATGGTGTTACACCAGCCTGTCTGAAAATCTGTGCTGACCAGCTGGCCCCCATCTTTTCTCAGATCTTCAACAGATCCCTGGAGTTGTGTGAAGTGCCTTCCTGCTTCAAACGCTCCACCATCATCCCCATCCCAAAGAAACCCAAGATAGCAGAACTTAACGACTACAGACCTGTGGCTCTAAAGTCTGTCGTCATGAAGTCGTTTGAAAAACTGGTTCTGGCTTATCTGAAGGACATCACTGGACCCTTACTGGACCCCCTCCAGTTTGCTCACCGAGCAAACAGGTCCGTGGATGATGCAATCAACATGGGATTGCACTTCATCCTGCAACATCTGGACAAAACAGGGACTTATGTGAGGATCCTATTTGTGGACTTTAGTTCGGCATTCAACACCATCATCCCAACAGCCCTTCAGACCAAACTGACCCAGCTCTCTGTTCCTAGCTCTATCTGTCAGTGGATCACCAGCTTTCTGACAGACAGGCAACAGTTAGTGAGACTGGGGAAATTCACATCAAACAGCTGCTCCACCAACACTGGTGCCCCTCAGGGATGTGTTCTCTCCCCTCTGCTCTTCTCCCTGTACACCAACGACTGTACCTCTAAAGACCCCTCTGTCAAGCTCCTAAAGTTTGCAGACGACACTACAGTCATCGGCCTCATCCAGGACGGTGATGAGTCTACTTACAGACAAGAGGTTGAGCAGCTGGCTGTCTGGTGCAGTCTTAACAACCTGGAGCTGAACACGCTCAAAACAGTGGAGATGATCGTGGACTTTAGGAGAAACCCACCTGCACTTTCCCCACTCACCATCATGAACAGCACTGTGACTGCAGTGGAGTCATTCAGATTCCTGGGAACCACCATCTCTCAGGACCTGAAGTGGGACAATCACATTGACTCCATTGTTAAAAAAGGCCCAGCAAAGGTTGTATTTCCTTCGCCAGCTGAGGAAGTTTAACCTGCCACAGGAGCTGCTAAAACAGTTCTACTCGGCCGTCATTGAGTCTGTCCTCTGTACTTCAATAACTGTCTGGTTTGGTTCAGCAACAAAATCAGACATCAGAAGACTACAGAGAACTGTTCGGACTGCTGAAAGGATTATTATATAAGGGTGCTCCCCTGCCCACCCTTCAAGAACTGTATACATCCAGAGTGAGGAAAAGGGCTCAGAAAATCACTCTGGATCCCTCACATCCAAGTCACCCCATCTTTGAACTTTTGCCATCTGGCCGGCGCCTCAGAGCCGCAAACACCAGAACAGCAAGGCACAAGAACAGTTTCTTCCCCCAGGCAATCTACCTCATGAACAGTTAAATGTTCCCTACTTATGCTTATAAACCTGCAATATCCTTATATTTATTTGTTAACCCTCCATCCTAGAACATTCCCGCATCTCACTCAATCCTATTCCATTATCATTTATAGCACAATTGTTTATACACTTATTTATTTGTCAATTTGTAAATCTCTTTTTTTTTTTTTTTTTTTTCTGTGTGTTGTTGTCTCTGTGTACTGGAAGCTTATGTCACTAAAACAAATTCCTTTTATGCGTAAGCATACTTGGCAATAAAGC
Source organism: Carassius auratus (assembly GCF_003368295.1). Lineage (NCBI taxonomy): Eukaryota > Metazoa > Chordata > Actinopteri > Cypriniformes > Cyprinidae > Carassius > Carassius auratus. Next base: position 26,725,470 of record NC_039249.1, on the reverse strand, counting down.
TCTTTCTGATTCTGATTCTGATGTATACACAGCACCCCAAATTGACAGAAAAACACAGAACTGTTGACATTTTTGCAGATTTATTAAAAAAGAAAAACTGAGATCACATGGTCCTAAGTATTCAGACCCTTTGCTGTGACACTCATATATTTAACTCAGGTGCTGTCCATTTCTTCTGATCATCCTTGAGATGCACCTTAAGCACCTTAAATTGAGTCCAGCCGTGTTTGATTATTCTGATTGGACTTGATTAGGAAAGCCACACACCTGTCTGTATAAGACCTTACAGCTCACAGTGCATGTCAGAGCAGATGAGAATCATAAGGACAAAGGAACTGCCTGAAGAGCTCAGAGACATAATTGTGGCAAGGCACAGATCTGGCCAAGGTTACAAAAACATTTCTGCTGCACTTAAGGTTCTTAAGAGCACAGTGGCCCCCATAATCCTTAAATGGAAGATGTTTGGGACGAACAGAACCCTTCCTAGAGCTGGCCATCCGGCCAAACTGAGCTATCGGGGGAGAAGAGCCTTGGTGAGAGGTAAAAAAATATATATACAGTATACATACATGCATGTTTGCCTTTGCTCATGATTATAGCTCTCTCATAATCATGAAAACTGTCAGTGTGTTCAATACTGCAGCAATAAGCAAAGGAAAGGCCTACAGATATATTCAGCCATGAATAAATCATGACCCAGATTTTGATACTAAAATCTAAGAAATATATACTGCAACCTGCTTAATTTAGCTAATAGGAAAGATAGAGCACTGGACATTTGTTTTCACTGCAAGGATGAAAGGTGTCTCCTGGTAGTCTAAAGTCTTTTCCTTTAATTTGAAAAGTATGTCAGCAGTTCAGCGAGGCAAGAAATTCTCTTAACGTGAATTTAAGGTCAAAACTGTATTCTAAAAACAGCAGGTGACCTAAAACAGGATGTTTTAACTGGCTACACCTCTCCAGTAGTAGCTACTTCATAAACAGCCTCTGAGAAACAACACTACAAGCTATGAACAACAAAAAAATGTAAACACTGTACAACTACCCCAGTGAAAGTTCTCCTCTCAAACCCTCTCTGACCTCTCTCCTTTTTGCAGGATGGCTTGTGGGTCAAACCACAGCGAACATTAAGCAGGTTTACATAAGGCTTAGTTGGGAGTATTGCACTAATGTGGAGCTCCGTGTATAAACAATGTAGCACATGTGTGACTATTTGACATCACGTGAGTTACTTTTACCAAATCCAAGTTGTCCATAGCTTTATTTGAAAACAATCCTTAGAAGTTTGAATAAGGACTTGTATTTGTACAGAAGATGCTGGGTAATTGCCTCCAAGAAGAAATTACAACAAATACTTTATATTATTGTGATATTTTGGAGGTTTATATCACTTAGATTTTAATTACCCTGTTTCCTGAGATGTTTATGTAAGGTAGGGTGCAGATAAACTCAGATTGCAAAGTTAAAAAGAAAAAGTTTTAGTGGTTGGTCTTTAATAGCGCAGAAAACTCAATTCTCACATATGATCTCTTATGAAAGTAGACGAAGTATGGAACTTAAGAAAAAATTGCAGTTTCGGAGAAGAAAATTAGATATTAAAGAAATAGTTCAATTATGACAATTAAAAGGGTCTATATTAATTGAGCTTTATAGATGTCTCATTTTGAAGTATATTTTTATAATCTCTTGACTGTATACCTCAATGAGGTTGACTCGATTCAGAAAAGTACACATTATAAGATTGAATGTTCATCATGAGGCTTAAGTTATTGTAAATTTGCTTATACTTTCAGATGTAATGTTTACTTTTCTGAAATGAGACAGCCTCAACCACGCATTCAGCTGACAAATGCAACCTCCGGAGTCTTCCAAATGCAGACATAGTAGACAATTAAAATACAATGCATGAATGCAATGACAGGAGATTTTCACTTTTATATCTGTCACTACCTTATTGCAATGTTAAATAATATCTGTTTTATGTTACTGGTATCCCGTTAAGTAATTTAGCAAATTATGTGACATAACATACATAAGAACATACATTAAATTAATCCGCTACTGATTGTCTACTGAGGTATAAATAAACTAAAATAGCAAGAATTTTTGGATTCAATGCTAAAACCGGTTTGGTCAACCCTGTCCCTGTTGCAAGCCAAGTTGGCATGGACTGGGAGAAAATGGGATTTATCCTTTATCCTTATCCTTTCTACAGAAGGACTTGAGGAATGGAGCATGTTGTTTTGAGAAGATTAACACATTGTTGGTATTTGTATTTTTAAGCACTTTGCATTCCCCTAGATTCCAATTGATCAGTATATATTTAAAATAAGTATTTACACACATTGGCAAGTCCCTGAAATTCATAAATCTTGCATGCTCCTAAACTCTGCTCATCCATGTTAACTTCAGGTGCTATACTTTACATCTACTCAACTCATCTTCAAGGTTTAGCTGGTGAGCATGCACAGTTAGCCTCTGATGGCACAGTAGATGTTGTCACTACACAGTCTGGATAGAAAGCCATTCAATACATCAGCATATTCTGACTTTTTCATAAGAAACATTAAATTGCAAACATTCCAGATTATTCTAATCATATAATCATGGTTTGAAATTCACACCTACTAAATGTGGGTGAAATTCAATGATATAGTAGTTAACGATATCAACTCTCTAGCCAGTTTGGCAGGTTATGATTACTGTAGGAGTTGCCAACATTAGCAAAACAGCATTGCTAATGCACTGGTGAGGATGCGAGAGGCAATATTTTAAATGTTGCACAATTTGTAACTTTGCAAATACATGTCAACTACCCTTTAATAACAGTAGACTTTATTTTGATGGTCCCCTAACAGACATTCTGCTAGTACATGCAAGTACATGTCAAGTGCATAACCCTAACCTTTAGTGTAACCTGACAGTTTTCTAGTACTCCAGTAATACAGTAAAACTTTATTTTATTTTAAGGACCAATTCTCACTATTAACTAGTTGCTTACTAACATGCAGATTACTAGAACTTTGACTGCTATTACATTTAAAGCACATATAAAAGCTTTATTCTGAATTTTAGATCCCTTAATGATACCCCATACCTAAACTTAACTCCAACCTTACTTACTATTAATACGCAGAAAATTAGGAGTTTATTGTGGTGAGAGTCATAGTTAATTGTTAATGAAAAGTGAGAATTGGTCCCCAAACTAAAGTGTGACCTAATAAGAGTCAATTGATGTGTAAGTAGCTGCAAAGCTACTGCAAGGGGAACATCAGAAGCTAACCCAAAATTCATCATTTAAAATTCCCTGTGTCGTGTTTCTCTCTTCCTTGCTGAACCAATTCCACTGAACACCACATTTCTTCGAACTCCATAAAACCTAAAACTGTAATTAAATTTCAGTCTTATATTTAACATTTAAGTGTAGTCAGGCCTATGTCTCTTTTCTTATGTCTCTTTCTTTGCGCTTCAGTCTCCTTTATCATTTCCTTTCACACCCACAGGAGCTGGTACTCATAACACCTTATCCCATTATCTGAATCCTTTGTGTCATTTGTAATAATAACTTTAATTTCAATCAAGATACTCTGATTCAATCTGCTCTACTCGCAGTATTTTCTCAGAGTTAACCCTATGTTAGCCAAACCCGAGGAACATAGAACCCTAGGTCATGTTCAAATCTGTGGAGTACAGAACCCCGAGCAAATTATTCTTTCACTTTTCAAATCATGTTCCAACTGAGTTCTTAAAAGAGAATGCTCAAGCTTTCGCCAGGAATTACAGACCTTCTTGAGACAACTCTCTTATTATTTCAAAACTGCACAACACTGGCCTCTGTTGGTGAAAGAAGAACATGCAGTTAAAATGATCATCAGGAGGGCCTTGCAGCAGGTGTGGAAAGGCTGCAGAGCCAGTGGGTGGAGCTTGATGTCCAGCTTCCTGTCATTGGATGTAACCACAATTCTGTGATTTGAGAAGGCTACATTGATCAAACATAGGCTATGATCGCTCACTGTCTGTCATTTTGACATTACATACAAAACTGAACTATTTTAATAGCTTTTACAGTAGTATTAGCAGTTTTGGGAGAAGCGAAAAAGAACTGGCTTAATTCTGATGAGCTGTTGGACACGGGCCAGGCTAGGGCCTACATTTGAGGCCCATACAGGGGGCTTCTATACTATTTGCCTGTAGTATAGGTCATAAACCCTGCTTATTATCATGCATATTACTAGTACAGTACATTGGCTGTTTATACTTATAAAGCACATATTACTGCCTTTATCATAGGTCATAAACTTGTGTAAACGAATGGGACTTGGCGTGAGCCAAACTAGAAAATCAAATTACACTTCAAATACATTTTTCCCAAAAGATGTTTAGTTCTTATAATGCTGATGTGTGCTCAAGTGTTTCATTTTCTCATAAGTTAGTTTTAGTTAGTTATTTGAGGCTATGAGAATGGGGTTTGGCATATCGAGTGCTTGCGACTGGGTTTAAAGTAGAAAGAGGGTGGAATTGTTTTGAAAGAAGCATTATGTTGGCCAGTATTTCTTTCAAAAACCTTACAAAACAATGCAGCCTACAGCTCAGCTGTTCATGGCCTTCTCCATGAATCCATGACAGCAACACACATCTACATGGCTGCACAATGTGTCTGCTTCATGTGACACTGTGTTCCTCTTGTTCCCACACAGAGAAGCAGTGGGGAGGATGAGGGGCTTCTTCTTGTTTGTCTCCAAACATGTATTATACTAGCTGATGTCACGGTCGCGTGTGGCAGAGAAGAGCTCTGATTGGCTGAGAGGGAGGAAAATATTTTGAAGGAAATTAAGTACTATCAACAAATATGCTAAACTAAATAGCACACGGCATAAAGAGTTCTTGCTCTCGCTCTCAGACTTGGTCAAAGCTGATCAGACGCACACATTATTACGTAAGTCTTGAGAAGACAGTCTGGCAATTACTTTCACACATTATAGAATATGAAAATAAAACATTTGAGTGTTTTATGCAGAAAATTAAAAGAGTACTGATCTATGGTAAAATATGATTCATAAAATATGATCAACACTTTCAGTCCAAAGTTTAGAAAAAATTAAGATTATTCATTCATTCACAGTCAGCCAGTCAGTTATTCATTTAATCATTCATTCATTCTTGTCTCTTTTTATAAAGTTCTTAAAAGTATCTTATGCTCACCATCTCATGGTTTCCAAAAAAAGAAAAATGTTAAGCAGAAAAAAAACCTAATTAAAATCATTAATAAATAATAAATTTAGAAAATAATGCATATAATAAAATATACTTTTGTGTTTAAACACCTTCGATTCTGGATACAGATCCCAGGATTATTATTATTGTTTTTTTCTCATACTTTAGTTTTCATAACTTTATTATTATTATAACATTTGGAACAGCTTTTAGAACAGCTGCAATACAGTAATTGTGCCTAAATATTTGGTTGGCATTTCGTTATTAGTGTAAATCTACAGCACTGATCAAGGATTCAAGTAGTGACAGGTTAACTAACTATTATTAATATAACTTTTTGTTTTATTTCTCACCACATTTATTTTGTAATTTAACTTTAAATGAATCCAGTGCTGCATAGCTTTCATTTGTTCATCTGGTTAGACTGTCAAAGTAATTTTATTATATTTCACATTATCAGATTTCTCACAGCCTCCCATCCCGCAGTGCTTCCACTAATACAAAATGATTCCTGAAAAACAGATGCAAGTATTTGGGTGGGAGGGAGCAGACCACTGCTGGCAAGCTCTTTAGGCAATATATGACCGTAAGATGAAGTCACAAACATCGCGACTGGAGTCAACTCCCACTCATCGGTCAGCACAGTCAATGCTTTATCTGAAGAAGTACCAGCTGGTGCCACCGTCTCATAGTCCTCCATACTTACTTGTGTGGATCAGAAACTGGGAAATGGACATGATATTTAAGCGTAAATCCATAACTACCATCTTTGGCTGTTTATTTGCATTATTCTCTCACAAAATCTGCTTTGCTGAGAAAAGTAAGTTACTCTTGTTTCAGTTTTTAGATCTGCTAAACTATTGTCAGCAGTGCTATTGTGTTGGTATGACGTGTCAGTCTCTCTGTGGGTATTTTTTTGTGGGTATAAGTAATTTCAGCTCAGTCAGTGTAAATAAAGACATGTCTGTTCACTGTCTATAGATGACTTGAATGTAGAGCTTCATAATATTCGCTTCGATATTCATACTGTATATCTAGTTGTTCAAAATGCTTTCCAACAAATATAGTGTCATCACAAAAAATTACCTGCCCCTCAAAAACTTTAATGTGCTATAAAAACTGCTTAGTACGATTTCAAAAACAGCATTATGACTTTAAATATTGATATGTTCGCACAATTCTAAAATAAATAAATGCTAATTAAAATAGTCAGTTTAATTTATTTTAAAACATATTCTTAAAACATCTAAATGCTATCTAAAACATAGCATATTAGAATCAGATTCAGAGAGCTAAAATTGAGTATCACATACAATATCTGTGCATACACATTTACAAATACAGACAACAAAGATATCGTATTAATGTATTAACTGTAAAATATGAATTTGCACAAAAAATATTTGTATTATATAACAAAACACATTTGTGTTATATCTGCTAAGAAATGGTAATTTTTGTTTTCTTTCCACAGTTTGTACCACCCCCTCAGAGCCTGTAACAATTAAAGAGAATAACACCGCAGACACAGTCGTTGTCTATATTAACACAACAACAAAGGATGTAACGCTGAATCTCACAGAGAATCCTGGGAATGCCTTCAGTCTGAGAGGTTCAGAACTGATAGCAAAGAAGGGCCTGGACTTTGAAGTATGTTTATTTAATGTCTTTCCATTTTCTTGTGCCAGTTTGAGTAAGAAAACAATGATGACACTGTAAGAAAATCCAGTTAAACCAGCTTCAGATGGTAGTTATGTTTACTTGGTTTCTAGCTGGTCATTCATGGTCAGTATCTAATTCAAGTTGATTTAGTAAATCAGCCGCAGTACCAGCCATTGGACCTGGTTTAAACCTGGTGGTAGACCAAACTGGACTGGCAACAAACCAGCTACCATCTTCCATATAACAGCTTGACCATTTTAAACTAAAAAAACTTTTAGTAAAATTTGATATGACTTTGGTTGAACTTGACTTGGTTTAACACTGGACTACACTCTTAAAAATAAAGGTGCTTAAAAGGTTCTTCACAGTGATGCCATGGAAGAACCATTTTTGGTTACACAAAGAATCATGCAGTCAAAGATTCTTTAAAGAACCATCTGTTTCTTACCTTTTTATAATCTGAAGATCCTTCTTTCATCACAAAAACCTTTTTGTGAAACAGAAAGGTTCTTCAGATGTTAAAGGTTTTTTATGGAACCATTTAGACAAAAAAAAAAAAAAAAAATTCCTTTTGTGGCATCATGAAGCACCTTTATTTTTAAGAGGGTAGTCATGTTTAATCAAGTTTAATCCTAACTTCGCTGATATTAAACTGTTTTCCAGACACTTTCAGGTCCTGAAGAACTAACTGTCCAGATCCGATGTAATAAAACTGGCTACAGAAGTGTAAGTTACTCAGAACTACTATTAAAATGATGGATTTCATGCAGATTAATTCAAAGCAAAACAAAAAAACAAAACCAAAACAACAAAGTTGATTGAAGACAATCAATCAATAAATATATATATAAAATAATGGACCCACTTTATATTAAGTGGCCTTAACTAATATGTACTTACATTTTAATTAATAATTTAGTACAATGTACTTATTGTGTACATGTTTTTACATTGTACTTATATATATAAAAAAAAAACTACATGTAATTACAACTGTATTTAATTTCTGTAATTACATTTATAATTACACTGTTGACCCACACTTTACACCTTAACCCACCCTTAAACTTACCCATACCTCTGACCCTCTGCCTAACCATACCCCATCCCACCTCAATAGCAGCAAAAGTGTTTTACAATACAATATGAACACAATAAGTACATTGTACTTATTTTTTTATGTAAGTACATAGTAGTTAAGGCCACCTAATATAAAGTGGGACCAAAATAATTAACCACTTGATTTTCAATTATGAACTACACATGTGGTAACTGCATTGGGACACCTGAGTGAACTTCGAGGGAAAGGGACTTCATATATTCACAAAAAATCCATCTTATTCAATTTGAAACCATCTGATTAAAAGTAATTGTAAGAATGGCTCAGAAAAGAACTGGTGTGAGATAAGCTAGCATTTATCATTTGTTTGGCGATGCCACTTGAGAATGTTTTCTAATGACATCCAATGACACCAGTCTGTTTGGGGGTCAATGTTTTATCCAGAATTAATAGTTTATTTTTCATTTTTGGCATTTCATTTTCATTTGTACATTTTATCTACAGATCACTCTGATTGTAATTGTTCGTGTTGTGAATATCAATGACAACCCTCCATCATTTGACAAGAGCGAGTATACACTCCACATAAATGAGGTGAGATTACATGCATAGTACATGTAAGTGAAGTCTGACAACTCACTCTTCATTTTTTAAATCAACTGTCAAAGTGAGGATGCTGTCATTCTAGTCCATTCTAATGTTGTATTTTGTGTGTACTGCACAGCTTACACCAGTTAATAGCAGCATTGGCCTGATTGAAGCAATAGATGATGATTCTGAGGTTCTGTATTATTCTATGGAACCAACTGTGGTAAGTAATCAATTCCTTTTCTCTAATGAGAAGATCATTTCAGTTTCAGGAATTGTTTACCCGAAAATAAGTCAGTCATCATTCTCTCATCCTCCTGTTATTCCAAGCCCATATGAGCTTGTTCTGTGGACCACAACAAGAGAAGATGAGCAGAAAGTCCAAGCTGTTTTTTAAAACTCCAAAAAAGAACAAAATAACAGAAAAGCATCATAAACATGACTGTTACATGTGCTGTTACAAGTCTTTTGAAGTCAAACGCTATAGCTTATTGTGATGATCTGACTGAAAATTAATGGGATAGTTCACCCAGAAATGAAAATTCAGTCATCAGTTTCGTATTCTCACATTGTTTCTTAACCATAATATTTTGTTTATCTTCAAAAAAAAAAAAAAAATCTGAGAATGTCCTGTCCTTGAATTTTTGTCTCGTCAGAAGTCTTGGATTAAACCACTCAATTCACATGGATAAAATCTATATTAACTTTTTGAAGCATGAACATGGACTTTTAATAAAACGACTGAAATCAAACTGTGAGAATTTAAAGCAATTGGTTTGAAATGGTATGAGAAAGTGACATTCTTTGCATATTTGCATGAACTATAACTTTAATATAAAGATTTCTTTACAGAACAGATACTTCAGGCTTGAGACCATGTACACACCAAGCATCCTTGTGAACAAGATTATAGATTACGATGTCATCCAACAGGTGAAACTGATCTTGTATGTGCAGGTATGTAAAACTTGCACGGTTTCATTTGAATGTGATCATTTCAGAAATTTTCTCCTGATCTGATGCAAACACAAACAATTCTTGACTCTAACAGGATACTCTACCTCCATCACAACCGGGTGAACTCTCTTTCACAGCTTCAGCAACCATCATCGTCAATATTATAGACATTGATAACCGTCCTCCCTGGTTTCAACCATGTACAAGAGTAAGCATTGGTAATGCCAAACTCTGCCTGAGCCTGGGCTACAGGGGCAGGGTGAACCTAACAGAGAAACAGGTACAATTTCATTCATATTATGGCCAAATTGAAATTGTTCACCCAACAATTTAAATTTGCTGAATTTCCCTTAGGCCATCCAAAATGCAATCTGGAGCAGATTAGAAGAAATTTAGCATTACATCATTTGCTAAGTGTGCCCTCTGTAGTGAACTGGTGCCATCAGAAGAGAGAGTCCAGTTCAATCAACGAACTCCAGTTCATCAATTCAAATTTTGTGAAGAGAAAAGCTGCATGTTTATCATAAATCTATCATTACAACGTTTTGTCATTGCTTTGGGCCAAAATGCATGTCCTCTATCCATAATATTGCTTTCTACAGTTTAAATACAGTCTGAATCAGGGGAGAAATATGCAAAGGACTTATATCAGAGCCATACACTAAGAGACAGTTTAAAATTAAAACACTCTGATGACAGATTTGTTTCTTATAAACAGGCGGCTCTTTTGCTTCACAATGCATTAACTGTCTTTTAAATCATTGGGATGTTTTTATCAGCTGTTTGAACTTTCATTCTGACCCTTCACTACACCCATTCCAATGGTGAGCATGTGACATGATACTAAATATCTCCAAATCAGTTCTCATGAACGAACAAACTCATTTAAGTCTTTTTATGGCCTGAGGGTAAGAGAAAATTTTAAGCAAATTTGAATTTTGTGGTGAACTATTCTTTTAATAAATGCAATAGTGTGTTTTTAAATTATTCATACTAAATTGGTATTTCCAGGATGGAGCCTTGCAATTGCAGCCAGGTCCAGTTTATGCCAGAGATGGAGATAAAAGCAGAAATGAAGAGATAAGCTATAAAATTGTTCGAGGTATTAAAGCATTTTTCCTCACATAATTGTTGCTCCTACACACTTAATGCTCAACACGAACTGCACAATCATTTCTGTGATTGCCTAGGAAATGATGACAACATATTTCAGATTGATGAGAAATCTGGAAACATATCCATGCTCAAACCAGCAGATACAGCTGGCCCAATATCACTCTTAGTTTTGGTGAGTTTCTTGTGCATATTATGAAGACTTTCATAATTTTGTGACATATGCTTTCTCACGATATCTGATTGGACCTGAGAGCAAATACAATTTTCACTGCTTAATTTTGATAATAATATCAATCAAACTTCTGTCCTTCCCAGGCTTCCCAGGTATTAAATAGAGATCAGTTTGCCACCACTTCAGTGACTATTGATGTAATGAAAAAGAGCAGAAATGCTCCAAGGTTTGAGAAGGATCGATATGAAGGGTATGTTTACAGTACTTCAGGGCCTGAAAACATGGTGCTTAGGGACAGGATATCCAACAGACCCATCAGAGTCAGAGCAAGGGATGAAGATTTTGCGAGTGTAAGTTTAAAACTTCTAATACGATTGTGATTTAGCCATGTGACCCTATAGAGCAACATCTTTGATGGTTTTGGAAATGTTTTTAGGTTTAGGGTTGATGTTAGGACTGGGGTTGGGGCTTAAGCAACATTCATACCAACGTATCACTCCCCTTTCATTTTAAAGCTAGATAATGGTTAGATTTGGGGATAATATTTGTTTGAGAGAAATGTTTTTCTTTTCCAGGACCAACAAAGAGATTGATCAAGGATCAATAAGAGATTGCCAGTTTCTCCCTTTATTTTTCAGGGAATCAATCCTGACATAAAATATGAAGTGCAATATAGCAGCTATGTTAATATCACATCAGATGGGTTTATACTTTTGAAGAAAGCTGTTCGGACTGATTCATTTGCTGTGCAGGCAAGTAAATATGTTTTGTTGCATATATTTTGAGAACATTTTAACCACATCATATCTGATAATAGTTGTTTGCACATGAAATCTGTCTACTTTTA